>NW_026267277.1:529836-541051 GCF_000697945.3 Frankliniella occidentalis | reverse complement strand
AGCGGTAAACTGCGTGTCTTTCGAAACGCGCGGCTGAACTGCGTGTCTTTCGAAACGGGCGGCTGAACTGCGTGCCCTTCGAAACGCGCGGATGAGCTGCGTGCCTTTTAGTCTAAGGTATCGACTTGTTTTACCAGTGGAAGCATCGTTGCCTTCTAGGAAAGACGCCGAGCGGCTCCCTGACTCTTGTTCATCTTGCTTTAGATATCGCAAATCTTTCAATCCCCACGGATGAAGCCAAGACAAATTGGACCACTAATAAAGTGGCTGTTCAACGACCCGTTTTTATTTATACAGTCCCCTAAAGACCACCTCTACCAATGGGCAAAGTACCCTCTTGTTTCCGCGTATAACAACGAAAAGTTGTTAGCAGGATATGTTGAACTTCTAAAGATTTGGGGGGAACAACAAACGATGAGAGAACTACAAGGACCTATACCAGAGAACAGTTAAGAACAATCAGAGAATAACGCAGAACAGCCAGTTAATTAAGCAAAACAATAAACGATCGCCATCATTTCCCCGTAAGAATATTTAATGGATAAAGTGATTGTCACTAGTCAAAAAGACATAAACAATATGGAACAACACAAAACAATCCAAGAACTTTGGAAAACGCTACAGAACAGTTAAGAACACACAACTCACAACGAAAAGCTGTGAGCAGGATATGACCATCGAAAGATTGAGGGGGATCTACGACATATTGGGTGAACCGTCCTGATCCCTATTTTTTTAACGACACATATCTTGATTCGCTCTTAGTCATGCCCCGGACATATACAATTCGTTGTTATCCGTCTTTTCGCTGTATCCCCCCCCCCCGCTCTCTCTCTCTCTCTCTCTCTCTCTCTCTCTCTCTCTTTCTCTCTCTTTCTCTCTCTCCCTCTCCCTCTCCCTCTCTCTCAATCACACACACACAAGCGCGCGCGCGCGCTCTGGTACTTGTAACGCTGGACGCCTGGGGGGTATGTAACATCGCAGCCCGCAAAGCACGAGTGCGTCGGGGGGTTGCCTACCCAGCACGCAGCGCTCCCCCGCGCGCATTGTCTTTGCGTTGTGGTGCGTGTGGCAGGGTGGAGCGTGGCGGGGCGTGGCATGGCGGCTATGGTGGTGGGGGTAGTTCTAAGTGGGGCCAGACCCGAGCGAGCGTCCCCACCGGCACTGCACTCGTGCTAGTTTGGACGTAACATGCGGCCAGGCGTTCTAAGCGGCCATAAAGCTTCATTCTCGGGGTCAGCGCGGCCTCGCCCGGGCCTCGCCCGCCCCCAACTCGACAAGAGCAGCTGGGGCCGCTAGAGGTGCGGGGGGCACCGCCGGGCACCGCTGCCTGCAACAAGGCTGCTATGCGGCGCTGGCCGCCGAGGGACTCTCCACACACTACTGGGTAGTTTAGCTCGCGGAGCGTGAATAAGTAGAATGAGGAGCGTGGCGTGTGGGCCGGGGGATGGGCGTGATGGGGGAAGAGAAATTGGCACAGCATCTGAGCGGTGAGTGAGGCGCCCAAACGTTTTGCCAAGTACCCGGCAAACCCCTCGAAGCTGTCTTCTTCCACTCTAAATGTCAAGGACAATTTTTGTAACTAGCGCCGGACTTCTGCGTGCATAACTGAATTCAGACACAATATTGTGACTTGCTAGTCACTAAATAAATGTGTGTTGGTGGTTACAATATTGTATCTGAGCTAATTATGCACACAGAAGTCCGGTGCTAGTCACAAAAATTGTCCTTGGACAATTAGAGTGTCCAACTCTTTCTTTTCACAACCCACGTCTACGTCTCCTTTCCCTCTTTTCGTCCCATTTCAATTTTCTCCTCCGGACCACGCTTGTTTGCGCCCTCACCAGATGCTGTATGTGAAGCGCATGCACCTGTGCACGTGCCGCCCCTACCACGGTTTGGGCGCTGCAGTGAGTGGTAGTCACGTTGGACTTGACCTTCACGAGATCGGCGCAACTGTTACCGTGCGGAGCTGAACACAGCTTTGTGTTAGAAAGGGCAAGGGCGCGTGGCTTGGCTAAACACTGTGAACTGTAAATATGTTGACACAAATCTGTCATCAATTTGCGTCCGTTGTAGATGCGTTGGTGTCGTTGTCCCTGTTTTTCAAATCTTGTTTTTGGTGGAAAAGAGGGTGAGGGGGTCATTAGCTTCCTGTCCAGATAGTTGAGTATTGTCCTCTCCCCAGAATGTTAGCTGTTGCCCCCAGGCCCATGAAACGGGGTGATACACTGGACGGTCCAATATAACAATGAGAGTGGCAATTATTTGTGTGTCAAACAACTGCAGATGTAAACGTCGTCCGTAAATGGCGTGGGGTCTCCATTCGCCCGCGGGACTCACACGACACACTAGACAATTGGCGTGAACTTATCACGTGAGAGAGGGTCGGTGTCAGAACCTGCTTAGTGCACTGCTTTCAGTAAATGTAGAATTTGCCAACGAAACGGCCGGTAAAGTTTTGACGCTGGCTTTGCCCTTTCGTCCGCCGTGCCCCTCCCCTTATACCTTCCCTACTTCCTCCTCGAGTCGTGGTCCTCGCCCGACACCTGGAGCGGCCCCGGGCGCTTGCTCCGCTCGCTGCACTTACACAGCCTCACCTGCGACCGCCCCCCCCCCTTTCCTCTCCTACTGGCCCTCTTTGTCGCAACTTACCATTGTGATGGCCAACTTCTCTCTGCCTCGGGCGCGCACCGGGCCCGGCTGGACTGGGCTGGGCTGCGGGGAACTCAAACATCGGTCGGTATTCGTACCTCCAGCCGGCGCAGCGTGCAGCATCCTAGCCACAGTCAATACGAGGATTGCTTTCGAAATCTGCATATTCGTGTGGGGTGGTTGTGATGAGAGGTTGCATGCTTGGCTGTGGAGCATGAGTTGTTTTAGGTCGTTGCCTACGGGCCGGGTGTTTTAAGTTGTGTTTACTGTACCGGGTGGTCTTTTTGTCTATCGACTCTCACTACGATGCCTTATACACTATAACCAAAAATTGGGCGCGACTAGAAGAACCCACCCTGTAGGATTATCACAAAATCAATAAAGAAAACTCTCCGAAAAGTCGACTTACTACAGCGCCTGGCCAGGTTTTGAACTTTTCCCTTCTCCGCCAATGCAGACACTAAAACACAACAACAGAGGTTTTTATAGAAAATGCGAAAAACAAACTGCGTTAGGGTCAAAACCTTTGGTAAGTTTCCCAAACACTTTTAGCGAAAATCCCTGACACTGCCCCGGGATTCCCGTTTTCGCTGACGCGCGGCGACCGGGAAGTAGTTTGAGCGGGTACCTCAAAGTCGTAGGAAAATACTGCGCGGTGTGACCGTTTCGGGGTGAACTGAGCGGCTGCAGTCAGATGGCGCCAGGTGGCGCGGCGACAGTCTTTGCGGCCCCACAAGACGCCCCCGCGCCGCCGGCCGCTTCTCTGCGGTTCTCGCCGGCCTCGGATATCGGCAGCAGCAGAGCGGCGAGTTTGTGCCAATTAACAGCGGTCTCCCGGCCGACCGGCCTCCTAACAAGACCCGCGCCGGTCGCGCCGGCCCCCTCTCTGTGTTGGGCGCTCCGTAATGCCAAGTCAATTTCTTTCCTTGGAGTCGAAGCAAGCGCCAGCCTCCGCGCCGACCCGACCAGCCCCGCCCCGGCGACGTCAACTTGGGCTCCTTATTCCTCCAAGTTTCGTGGGATCGCAAGGGCGCGGCAGCCGGGCGTACCAACACTGCGGGGGCGTACTAGAGGCGGGGCGTACCGGGAGGCGTACCACGGGCTCACCACCGGAAGGGTCGCACCAGAGGCGGGCGCATCAGCTTGCACAACCACGGCGAGACCCAGCAGCTGCCGTGCCTTGTTGTTGCTTCTTGCTCGACTTTTTGTTATTATTAGTGCCATCTCCGGATAATGCAGATGTTTGTTTGGAACAACTTTGATCGGCGGTGGCGTCGGCACGGGACGGGGGAGATGACTTTGGGGGACAATCCCAAGGAGTAGTTTGATTCGAGAGGAGCCTAGCTCTCTCTCTCTCTCTCTCTCTTTCTCTCTCTTTCTCTCTCTCGTCCTCTCATTCCTATGCTCCCTCTCTGTCTTTTCCCTCTTCCTTCACTTCTCTTTGACGTTGTGTTGGCGCCACCCTCATGCTAGACGAGAAAGCTAATTTGAATGCATACATCAGAGGAAAGAGAGAACATGAAAAAGGAGACAATACGAGGAGGGGGGGATGAGGGATGGAGAGAGAATATGAGGATGGTGAAGGGGTGATTCAGAGAACAGAGGGGAGACAAAATGGAAATGGGAATGCAACGCTTTGATTACCACGCATCTGGCATTCAAAATAATTCGTTTTGATGACGCTGACTCATTTGGGCCTTACACAGCAGCTATATGAATATTCCAGCCGACTGGGCTGGATGGGAAAGGCGTGGCGGGGCGTGGCGGGGCGAGCGGGGCAGCCAGCGGCCCGACGAGGGACGGGTGAGAGCGGCCCTTTGAAGATATAGGGTCACTTCACTTTGCTCAGTGGAGGGAGAGCGGCCGGCAGCCGGGCCGTCAGGGGCGGGCTGCCGATCCGATCGACGGCCAGACGGACAGACGCGAGCAGCTGTGCCCAGCCGTCGGCCCGGCCGTGCCCGTCGCACTGCATTCGGCGCGTAGTTTGCATCGGGTTGGCCCCCGCACTTGCAGAAACTACGGGGTGGTCTCCTACCTCATTGAACTCGTATTTGTATATCACCGAGACCGAGGACGGTAGATGTATCCAGCCCCCAGCGCCTGCGACACTCGGGTTGGCCAGCCCGCACTACACGCATGCACTGAGTGCAAGATGTTGCCTACCTACTAGGCGCTACGAGAGCTTGCATCGGGTGAACTTGATCTTTTCCTAGCGACGAATGACTGGCCAACTGGTGGCAGAGGTGGCCCTTTATGTGACCCTTGAGATACCACCCCTATAAAATACCCCGCCTTACTATCGGGTAATATCGTGGAAAAACTTGTATTTAAAAGAGAAGCCTTCGGGTCACTTATTCCTTTGAGGCTGTAGTACTGTGGTGACCAACTGATCATCCCGTGAAATATTGCGATGGTGTTCCCATAGTGCACCTAAGGTGTCCATCACAGGGTGTTTAGACTGGGTCGAACCCATCTCTCATACAGCTCCACTACGGGCTGATAGTGCTCGTGGCTAGCCCAGGGCGGGGTGGGCTTGGCTGGTGAGACAAACCTCAGCTTCTCCCCCCTCCTCCTTTTCCCCTGCGCGGTCGGGCCGGGCCAGTCGAGCCATCGCACTCCCTTCAGGAGACCACTCACCGGAAAATCCCCAGAGCAGAGAAACAATTGGATCCACGTCTCTGCCACTTAGACCCGACCGTGCGGACGGACGGCTGGACGGGCAAACCAGGCGCTCGCGCTAGACCGGCGCGTCGGCCCGGCCGCATCAGTGCAGGTACCTCTACAGATAGAAGTGGGTGAATAATACGCAATATACTCACATCAGATAAACTCTGTAGGGCCGTACTCGAGAACATTATGACCGCAGAATTATAGGGAAATTCACTGATATATAAAGTGTGCAACTGACACACACTTTAAAGTGTTGAACACCATGTGGCATACTTCTATGTGTGCAACACGAGTTTTGAATAGTTGGAAGTGTTGTTCAACAGGTGTGTTGCACACTTTTAAATGTTCAACCTGACCGTCGAGCGCTAGCTCAACGCTCAAGTTGAACACTGAAAAGTGTGCAACACACCTTTTGAACACTTCCAACTATTCAAAACTCGTGTTGCACACATAGAAGTATGCCACATGGTGTTAAACACTTAAAAGTGTGTGTCAGTTGCACACTTTATATATCAGTGAATACATGAAAGAGCACGCACAGCGTACAGAAATACACGAGTCCCCCCAAAACACACACCAGCGCATAAGATACCCGTAACTAGCCATATATTCAAGGAGGCCAGGACTATGAGTGATCGATCCTCCTCAGACCTCGGTTGGTACGGAAGTGCACACTCGACGTGACAGCTTCTTGATAATCCATATACCCTGACGACCTGCAGTCGCATCACTTCGACACCTGGCAAATAGCCCCGGACAATTTTTTATTTTCGTTTTTAACGTGTTTTTTTGTTGCAAAAGAGAGCTTTTATTTGCTTTGGTTGTAAATTTGCCCGGCCGTCGCAGCAGCGGACGGGCGGTGTGCGCCATGGGACGTGACACGCCTGGTGTGTGGTCCGGCCGTGCGGTTTAGGCGGCTGAGTTCATTTCAGATTAGCCCTGCTCCCCCCACCGCAGGCGCAGGCACCGCGCGGCGCCGCGCCGCAGGGCCCCGCAGGGCACCGCAGCGCAACGCAGGCCAACGCAGGGTCGACAAGAAATGGATTGCCGAGCTGGCCGGGCCGGCGCGCCGGGCGTGGTGGGTCACGCCAACGGCGGGGGACGGGTGGGGAGGGGGGAGGTGGCAGCCCAGGCTCGCTCTCGCACTGCGGTCTACCTCAGGAACCCCTCGCTGTTGCCGGGGAGCTGCGCGAGAATGAGAAGAAGGCAAACCAGTACGGTAAGTAACGTGATTTTTAACCCCCACAGCGCAGCGAGCAAGTGGGGACAAAAAGGGGAGCGGCGCGGGTAATGGGAGTCGGGGGGTAAGACGCGTCTACCTCTCTATTTCAGGCTGCGGCGGCAGCCAGCCAGTCCCCGAGGGCTAGCCACCTGCTCTACATTTAGATGCAATTTGTGGCCGCCCTTCTCTCCTTGCTCACTGCCTTCTCGCCCATCTCCCCCTCCCCCGTCCCCTCCCCTACCTCTTTCCCTCTCCATCCCTGACAATGGTATCGCAGCAGACTCATGCAAATTGTGATCCGGTAGTGCGGCAGACAATGTGAGACCGGGCTGCCTCGACCCACCCGGCCCACCCGGCCCGCCCACCAAGCCCACCCTGGCCTCGGCGAGGGCCCAGTGCCGCCAGCTCAGCCCCGCCAGGCCCCGGCTGGGGCCAGGCCTGCTTCGCCTGCTTCCCGACCCCCATCCCGGACCCCGCCCTGCCTCGCTGTCCTCGGGTCCGGCTTTTGTGCAACCCCTTCTTTTATTCATTGTTTACCTACTGAAACCTTGCTTACTGCGACTCTATGATAAATGGAGCACGTATGTGGGTTGTTCAAGTGCTCTCAGGTTCTCATTGTCATCTTTAGCTGATAATATAGTTGGCACTCCAAACTAACTAAACCAAAAGATAACTGAGTAGTTTTTAAAGTGAAGAAAAAAACAACAAGTAGCCCTATTATTTTGCAGTGCCGTGGTATTAAATTAGTAGTACCAGGCATTCAAAGCTAGTACGACACGATTTGCTATTATTCACTCGAATCCCTCGTGTTATTTCACGACACCCCTCCTTCCCCCCTCCACGCACACGCCACCCCGCCGCGCCGCCGGTCGCATCGCCCGGCGCTACAAACGTTTTAATTTCTTTTCGGATGGGTTGTTCGGTCGGTGGGTGGACAGGGCGCCCCCATTATAAAGCGATTAGCATCGATTAGGGGAACGTCACCTCCCTTCCCTACCCTTTCCCTTCCCGCTCTCTCTCTCTCTCAGACCCTCTCACACACAGAGTGAACACCTACCCATTCCCTCCTTTGCCCCCCTCTCCCCATTTTCTTTCCTTCTCTCTCTCTCTCTCTCTCTCTCTCTCTCCTCCCTTCAATTTCCCCAAACGCCAAACACTATCTTCCTCTGAAAATATCGTGTGTCTTTGCCCTGATGGCCCACGTGCGCACGCGCAGATACACACACACACACACACACACACACACACACACACACACGCCGACAATGAACCCGGCGAACGCGCTTGACAGTGTCGCGAGGGTTGGGAGGGGGAGGGGCAGGGGGGGACACACGTCAGACATTGAGGCGGCGAAAAAATAGCCATGGCCGTAGTGCTTTTTGAAGCTGAAGGAATGTAAAGCGCGTGGCGGCGCAACGCCCACACATTCGCGCACACGCGGCTCCGCAAAACTTTCTCCGACGTGCAGCCAAACGGGCGTGAAGAATGGATGTATTATACCAAAGACAACACACAACGCCCCCCCCCCCCCCCAAAAAAAAAAAAAAGAAAGGGGGAAGAGGAAAGGGGGCGCGGGAGGTGTGATGCGGCCGACAGATGGCGTGCGTGTGACAATGCATATGGCACGCCCCGCCGCGCCCCGCCGCGCCGCGCACTGCCAACACAATTGCTTGCAATAAATTACCTGGGGCGGTCATCTGGCAGGACTGCGTCGCTGAGCACCATGCAGGCGTGAGCTAGAGAGGGAGAGGGAGAAGGCGAGAGGGAGAGAGAGAAGAGGGGGACAGGAGAAGGCAGAGAGGGGATGGGGGGCCCGAATGCAGTCCGCCGTGCCGCCGTGCCACTCTGTCATTGGAATCCAGTCCTGGCGCGAGCCTCGGGCGATGAGGGCAGCCAGGCGGGGGGTGGTCCGATGTGACAGAGGCCTCCCGCTGCAGCGCCCCCCGACACACATACACACAGGTAAATGGGGCTCGTTCCGCGTCGGCCTTGCGGACACTTAGCCGGCGTGTTGCCGCTGGCCCCCGGGCCCTTCCCAGCCACCACCGCCGCCGCCGCCTCCTCGCCGCGCACAACTCCACTCCACTACGGGCCAAACTTGGAGGGCCAAAGTTTGCTGCGTTGCTAACCAATTGGTGTTTGGGTTTGGCGCAGGGCCCTCTCGGCCGCCGCCGGGGCGCGCGCTGCCTCGCGCCACGCCGCGCCACGGCAGGGTTGTCATAGCAGATCCGCTCTCGGTTTAAAGAACTCGATTGCGCATTGTGTGTGTGTGTGTGTGTGTGTGTTTGCCGACGTGCGTGCGGCGCTGGCCCGGGTAAACATTTGCTCTGGTGACGGGGTACATGGTGAGCGTGGAGCCGCCCGCCTGTGCCGTGCCGCCCGCCACGCGCGGCCTGCTGCAGGAGGAAGCAAGACACAATCCGATACACACAGAGTGTGACGAGTACTCCGCGTCCACGGCCGCAATGTGATAGCATCTCGCACTAGCTAATGTAGGGCTAAAGTGGGCACCTGCGGACAGAAGATGCGGCAAAGGGTGCTCTACAGTAGCGAATAATGTGGGGAACTGGGTGCTCTACATACATACGTCAGTGTAGCAGTCACTCACTCGCGTGAACATAGAGTGTACACTTCGATGGCCATCAGGTTTAATCATCCAAACAAAAAGTTCGAAGTTAGGTATCGATTTTACCATTGGCTTCAAGCCAGAACTGCCTCCACACCGTTGTCACTCGTCACAGACTGAGTGAGTATTAGTGAGCGTGTGCTCCCGGCAGGTGGATTCAATTGTATTATTTTCACTTCGCCCGCGGGGGCCCTTGTGCTGCAATGCCGCAACTAGCCGAAAAAAGGCTCATCAAAGTTAACGGTGATTTGCATATTGATTTTACGTTGACCCCTGCTCCCATCCCGCGAATGGCGGGGCCACAACCCGCTCTCAAACGAGCTAGCTGCTGCCACTTTAGTAAAGAGCCCTCACCAATAATGCGCACTCTACCTACCGGGGCGAGAAGTGGGTCGAGCGCGAGGAGGTTCAAACAAAAACAAAATAAAAAAAATAGCTGTCTGAACACGTTCAGCCAAAAGCCTTTAGCGCGCCGAGGCATAGATAGGCGGCCGACATGGAGCTGCTTTGCGGCATTGCGTGAGGGCGCCCGCTCCTTTGGGGCGCACGCCTGAAGGGCGGGCGGTGGCGGGGCGGGGCGGGCTGAGGTGGAGCCGGGCACGAGGTAAGGGTGGGGCGCGCTGAAAGGCAAATCCCCCGCTGCTTTATGGCTATTCGTGATGATCGCGCGCCACTCCGATTCGGAAGTTGCGCCGGCCAAGTTTGTAACACCCCCGCCCGGCTCCCCCGCCCCTCGCCGGCTGACCAGCTAGGCCAGGTCGGGGTGCGGGGACGGCTCACCCGGACTCACCCCGCCGCGCCCCGCCCGGGCCGGCCAGTGCCGGAAGCCCGGGGGCTGTCCTCCGGGAATAAGGCAATCAAGCGACAAATTGGTTTCCGGAAAATCCATTACTCCGGTCAGTGCGGGGCGAGCAGGGGCGAGCAGGGGCGAGCAGGGGCGCGCGCTGGGCAGTGGTGGGCGCATCAAGCCCGGAGTGGGGCGGGGAGGGGAGGGGCCGCGGGCGCGCAAGGCTAGACGGACAGGAATAAGTGAGGCTGCCTAGAGGTGCCCGGAGGAGCAGCTTCATTGTACCCCTCGGGATCAGTGACCCGCCTCTCCCGTCGGTTCACCGGCTTGAGGGACGCACCACCATATAGTCGACCGACTCACCAAAGCCTCGCCAGCTGAAGTATATAGCACTTCATTATTAGCAACATTTTACTGGCTGCCACTACATGAACCGCACTACAGCTCAAGACACGCAACAAGCTATCGGGTAATCAAAATTCTCACGGAGCTTTCGGTCAGGCGGGCTCCCTTGCTTTACTAGAGGAGTTTTCGCCGAAGCCTACCGGTACCGGACGGTCGGAGCAGACTACCGCTGCAACAGTCTTGCCGACTGAGCGTGCCGAGGAGCCTGTCCGAGTCGGGCCGCTTGAGGCCTCCGCCGGGACGACGCAGCCTCGGACCGTGGCTTTCTCCCTGAGCGCTGCTTTCTCGACCGACTCGCGCGGCCGGGAGCGCCCGACAGATAGGCAATCCTCGCTCCGCAATACACGCGTGTCGTGCGTCCGGCAGCCTGGCCTACCTCCCAGGCGCCGTGCCAGTCCAGACCGCGCGTGTGTCTCGTGTGTGTATGTGCCGCGCGACAGGATAAATCCGCTGCCGTACTGGTTCGTTCATGAGGTACAAGCTGTCAAGCTCGCGGTGTTCGCCTGGCAGCCCCGACGCGCCGCCACGCCATGCCGCCCCGCGCCACGCAACACTTAACGCGATTGACGTTGTGTCAGTGGGAGTTGACGCCGTAGAGAAGCGCGTCGTTCTTTTTGTTTCTGCTTCCCCCCCTCCGCGATATCGATTATTTTCCCCGCAGAGGGGCGGAGGACGGACAGTTTACGATTTTCCCCTCACGTCGCCCAGGGGCGTTATTTTCTTTTTGCCCACCTCTTTCTGTCCCGCTCTAATCATCTTCCTTCTCCCACTACAACTGAAGCGCGCTGCGCTCTCACATTTTCTCATTCTCTCTCTCTCTCTCTCTCTCTCTCTCTCTCTCTCTCTCTCT
>NW_026267277.1:527279-529265 GCF_000697945.3 Frankliniella occidentalis | reverse complement strand
CTCTCTCTCTCTCTCTCTCCCTCCCGCCCCTATCTCTAACTCTCTCTTTAAACTACCACTGGCGGTCAGTAAAATTTCCAACCATTCGGGTGCGTTTCCAAGAAAGCGAAATCAGGCGGAGTGCATTTCAAAGTCAACGGCAATCTGTACGGCACGCGCGTTAAAAGCCGTGGAGTATCTGTATTTACCAGTTGTATAAGTTACTATGCCAAGGGCAAAGTGCACCTGTATCCCCATGACAGACTTAACCGTGTGGCTGGTTAACCTCGCACACTTCTGTAGCTATACTGTACCGCACGCATGAGTGCGGGCGGGCTTGCGAATTGCCCCTGACCACGGTGCCTTACAGGCAGAGCGAGTACACTGTGATTTGGGGGTGTCTCAAATGTAAACGCCAAAAGGCGTATATGCTACAGGATCGTGAGCGACATTTTGGCGTATAATTTTGAGAGCCGGAGCCCCTACTACCCCCAAACTTCGCAAGAAAAGCGCCTTTCGGGGCGTCTTTCGGGGCGCTTTTTTGAGCAAAAGACGATCGCAAAGCGCTCGAAAAGGGGCTGACGTGTTCTACCTAGGGAGTGCAAAGCCCAACAAGGCCGCCGAAGCGAGCACTGGGGACATCTCAGAAATGAATTAAATCCCGGACTCACTGACTCCACAAGCGGAAGGAAGACAATACGACTCGGTAGGCGGATGAATATGAGGAATAATCTGATACCAGTCAGCAAAAGGGTGGGAGATTTGAAAAGAGACAACTAACGCAGCACGAAAAGTGATTGTTACAAAGGCTCCACAGTGTAGCGGCAATAAACTCTTCTCCTCACACGCAGGATTTATTCAAGCAAGAAGCGATAGGGAAGAAGAGTGTGCCAGGACGGCGGCCGCACGGCACGGGGTTAGCAGGGGCCGTGACCGTGGTCATGGCAGTCATGAGCTGCTTCGTATCAGATTCCCAGCAGCGGGGCCAGGCGAGGCGAGGCAGCGGGGCGCGAGGGAGGGCGTCCGCAGTAAATCGCTCGCGGCTGTCTCGTAAACACGTGACGTTACCGCCCGTCCTCCCCCCCCTCCACCTCCGCGCTGCGGTGGGTCGTTTTAATGCTCTGCGTTTTACTGCTGCTTAGCAGTCAATATGCACTCCACCGCACCGCGGCCCCGAGGGCAGGACGGGAGGACCCGCCCCGCCACGTCCCGGGGAGGAGGGGAGCGCGCGCGGGCGGGCGGAGACGGGACGGCGGGTAAATTTAGATCCAGTCCCAGTCCATGTGTGGATGGAGTGGTCAAGGTGTCATCTGGGTCAGTCCGAGGACGCACTGGCCCAGGCGCTGACCGCACACCACTGGAGGGGGAGGGGGAGATTGGGAGACGAGGGAGGGGAGGAGAAGAACCAGGGGCAACTTCATAATAGCGTCATTAAATAACACAGCACCAGGTGGTCGGTGGACGGTGTGCCGTGCTCCCCAACCGGACTTTGAGACTCGAAGCGAGGGAGCGCGTGAGGGAGTAAGAGGGAGAGTGGGGCGGAGGGGAAGGGGGTGTTACGACAGGAAGATGGAGCTAGACGAGAATAACTGTACATCATCTTATTGTGGTTTGGCTCTGGCCTTCATATCTCACTGCAGTGCGACGGGAGTGTTTGGGGTGGGGCTGGGGGGCCTCATTAGGGCGACCACACGTGTAGGGGTGGGAGGGCGTCTGAGTGGAGAGCCGTGTAGTGCTGCGGGTAGTGATGGCCCATAAGCGTCCGCACACGGGCCTCCCCACCTGACTGTGTGTAACGAGGCGCAGGCCATCATCAGCTACAGTAAGCGCCTTATGATGCACAACTGTCCAGTGCAGGCGCGTTGGCCCGCAGCGTGTCCGCCGCACCGTTATCCACAGGGTTATCCAAAACTCTCATCATCCCTCCACGTGGCAGCAGCAACGGACTGTAATGTGGACGCACAAGGTGCTAGCGTCGCTGGAGGCGTCGCTGGAGGCGTCGCTGGA
>NW_026267277.1:520145-522399 GCF_000697945.3 Frankliniella occidentalis | reverse complement strand
AAACTAATTGACATATCGAAATGCGGTTTTCGCTGATCGATAGCCCTTGGTTTCCTCTATCCGACGCACTTCATAACTCGAAATTTTCAAAAAACATAGTTACGACCCTTTACGGCGGCCTGCTGAACTCCGTGTTTGTACCGAGCCCCCGGGAACTGCGTGTTTATACGGAGCCTCCACGAACTCCGTGTGTATAGGTTTCAAGTGTCGAGTTGCATCGCCGTTGTTCGTCTTCGACTAGGTGACCATCGTCCCCAGAAAGAAATTTTAGTGGAAAAGACGTGGAATCGACGTGGTGTTAGACGTGGATAACACGTGATGAATTCACGTGTTATCCACGTGAATTTGACTATCCCATCCACGATTTATCGACGTGTTGATCACGTCGATTCAACGTGACGTCGACGTAAACGTCTCCACGTACAAATGTGCTACATGCAGATCTGAATCTCAAATTTAGGTATAACTCTGCAATTTATATGGTTAGGTAAAGGGTAAGCAGTACAGAGAGAAACAGTTTCTTTGAGTAGAATGTTGACTTTATTCACTGTGAAAAATTGTCGTACGGGTACAGGAAAATTTTCCATGTAAGAAGTCGTACAAGTACAATCTAAAATTGTACAATAATTTACTAGCCCTATGTATCGACTTGGAATCGAATATGGAGCGACAGTGGGAGGTTGTACATGTACGACTCGTATTGTAAATGGCAAATTACAAAATATATCGTACATGTACAAATATATTTTTCACAGTGTTTGATGAAACATGAAAACAATAGCACAAAGAAATAAATCCTAATCTTTAAAACAAAAATAACAATGACTAGATGCAACACAACTTAAAGAAAACCATAAACAGTCTTTTCCCTGCATACATCAGCCAGTTTTTAATGACTTCTTCAGCAGAAGGTACTACCCCTGCTACCTCCTTATTGCAATCTACCAAAGCACCTGAAAATAAATCAAACTAAATTACTATGAATATGGAGGCAATATTGTTATAAAAAGTGGTTAGACTTTTTATAACAACCATTTGAATTTGAAAAAGTAACGACAAGAATATAATTTCAAAAACACACTCTATCAGAGAGACAAGTCTTTCACCGTTACCTCATCTAGAGTTCAAAACAATGCACTGACAATAACACTGTGTAACAACAGTAGAAAAGTTCGGTGAAAAACACAAACAAATTTTGAGTTGAAGTGTAATCACTTTTTTCTTCAGGCTTCAAGACATACCTGAGAGGTTAAGTAAGATAACCTAAACCAAACTAACTTAGTCTATACTTCGCCCACAATACAAGACAGAGATTAGATATCTTTTCTCGACTCTAAATCCATTTAACCGAATCACGCTGAGAATTTTGAAGTTGGGACCTTCCTTACCTTCCGACTTTGATTAACGGCAGCAGTTCTGGTTCAAGCATGCTCTTGTGCCTCTATATCACTAAACGTCCACAGAAGACAAAACCTGCACGACAAGAAATTACTAACAAGACTGACAATGCGATAATACAAAGAGGAAACGTAAAAAAATGGTATTCACTTACGCTTGTTTAATTTTTTGTAGTAATATTTTGTAGTAGAAGACCACAGACACGATACGACATTTCGAATGTAAACAACGTACGGTGCCTTCTTTTTTCCGTTCGAAACGAGACTCTCTGTGGTGTCGTGGCGGAATATTTTGAAAGGTGTTCTGTCAAGAACACTTTCTAAGTATTCTTCAATGAAAATGACAAATGAAAAGCGTGTGCTCTGTCACAGAATAAATGTCTAACAGTTTCGTTGGCGCTGTTTTAAAGTGAGAAGCATAGGTATTTGAGACGAACTGGTACGAGCAACTAAATCAAGGGTTTCGAGGCAACCGACGTGAAATCAACGTGGAATCGACGTGTACACGACAGACGAACTGATACACGTCGATTCGACGTGGATTCCACGTCGAATTGACAATATACTGAAATATGGCGTTCAGAACAATAAAGATCCCTTTTCGTGAGAAATGTTGATGTAAAAATGGTTTCTTCTGATTTTATTTGCATCTTTTTGGAAAGGTAAATAGTGGTGGATATCTCGTGGATGTATCCACCACCACGAAAAGTCCACGAAACCACGTGGAATCCACGTCTTTTCCACGACCTATTTCTCTCTGGGGTCACAACGGTCAATCAAGATGCCGGATGGTTATCATGTTTGGTTGGAGCGCCGCCCATAAACTGCTATTGATTTCCACTGATAATATTTAAATG
>NW_026267277.1:515316-520095 GCF_000697945.3 Frankliniella occidentalis | reverse complement strand
GTGGCGTGGCGAGGCGCGGCGTGGTGGGTTGGGGTGGGGCGTTTGGCGGGGCGCAACGCTGGCCCCTCCCCGCCCGCCCTCCTCATGCCACTGCCTGCGTGTTTGTTTTCGCTTAGCCGCGTCGATGCTGCGCTACGGCGCTGGAGGGATAGGAGACGTGGGATGCGAAGTAGGAGGAGGGGGGCTAAGGAGAGCGGCGAAAAGAGAGGGAGCTTGATCTTTTTCCCCTCAGCTCTGGTGCGACGACAGGTCGTGTTGGGAGTCGGGTCGGGTCGCAGGAGATCAGAAATGATTATGCTTCCTTTCGGTTTTGCCGCGCGATGTGCACCCCGCGCCCCCTGGCCTTGCCACTGCTCCTCCAGCTCTTCCTCCCGTTCCCACTTCCCGAGCCCGGGGGGAGTGACTATGGGATTATGTTGATCCCTCCTGGATCGCACCAAGTACCTCCAACCTCCTACTTTAACAGCCCTTCTGTACCCCTCCTCACCTGCCCCACCCGTCCCCAACTCTGCGCGACGGGTACCGACGTGATCGGCGAAGGGCTACAAACCAAACCAGGTCTCCCAGCGCTGACGAAGAGCCGGTTGGGTTGCATCGCCGTTGTTCGTCTTCGACTAGGTGACCCTCGTCACAACGGTCAATCAAGATGCCGTATGGTTAGCATGTTTGGTTGGAGCGCCGCCCATAAACTGCTATTGATTTCCACTGATAATATTTAAATGTGACGAACATCCTGCGTTAAAAGATATGATAAGATATGAAAAGATATGAAAAGACTTTTTCATGTCAGTAGTGAATGTATTCACCATGAAAAGTATCGGCGTAAATTTACAAAAAAATAAATAAATAAACTCGAATTACATTGAAGTTGAAAATTAACGAGAGCACATTTTTTGCTTGCCAGTGGATTTTAAGTCGATACGTACTGCATATTATGACGATTGCAAATTGTAACTTTACAACTTGCGTCAAGGAAAAATTTTCTGTAAGCCTTCCTACTACGAACTTACTATGGAGATCGAGTGAGATGGCCGAGTGCTGTTCATCGTGCAAACAAGCATTACAGGGCGCCGTCAGCGCTAAGCAAGATCAACGATCGGAGAGGAGGGGCCACGGTCCACGTCTGCAACAGGAGGTCACTCGGACCAGTGTGAGGGAGCGCACAGGAATCAGGCAAACGTGTCGGTGGGAAAAAACGAACAACGAGTATTAATTATACAAACGCGCGCGATGCGACCAAACACGGGATAATAGTCCTTTTCAACTCCCCCCCCCCACCCCTCCTTTCCCCTACCGACATCCTTTCTCTAATTTTTCTCTCTTTCTCGCCTTTCCAGCTCTCACCCTCGCCCCTGAAAAAAAATAGTAGAGTGTGAAAACAAAACCCAACCGCTGCAATGGACAGCATTAATTTGTACCGGATAATTTGGCCTTCCCTGCGCCGTGGATCCCCTGTGTCGGGGAACGGCCCGATGAATCGTGGTATTTTTAGTAGAAAAGGGGACGCGGAAACGTTTACCTGTTACGAATATTATTGAATTTACGTCATTTCCGTCTTTTCCGTGTACATTGACGAATCAATTGTTAAACCACCTAACACAACAAGTTCAACGGCTGCAAGAAGTGTCCAGCTGGCTTGTTTCGTTTGTTGTGAATTTTAAACTGGTTAAACATTTCCCAGGCAGTGGTTTAAGCACAAAGAAAATTGCTTCATGAGCAAAGATTCAGCTTGTTTTTGAACCCCAACTACTGTTAACCGGTGTTAACGCTTGTTTTATCAGCTCTTAGTCACTCTCTTAGTGGCAAAGGACAATTTTTCAGCCCATTGCTATATGCTTCCTGAGCGCACTTTATGCAAGATGCAAAATGGCGGCCAAAGCGTGGAAATTATAGTGTAAGTTCGGCCCAAAAATGTGCTTAAAATGTGTAACACAGCCCTTTCCCCGATCCGTGCTCTTCATCCCCACCCCACCCCCCTCTCTCCACCTGTTTTGGCTGGACGGTCCCCATTACAAAATCGACGGCCACGGCATGGCAGGCGGGGCACAACACGCAGCGTCGTCAAAAAATTGGAGTGGAGTGCTTTTTACGGACCGTTTATCGGCTGGGAAAGTTTTGCTGCGGCAAGCGCGCGCGGCGTTCCGCCACAGTGAGGAGAGAAATCGACGAGTTTTAAATCGTGAACCTGCCATTACTGTACTCAGCAAAATATCGCTGCAACTTGCTAAATCCAGTGTTTATCACTTGTCAGATAATTAACTCCCGATTGCACTTTATGAAAGACACTAGCAGTTTCCGCCATGAAATGTCCCGGAAATTGGTCGGTATTGCTGCTCTGCTTTCGCTTTATTATAAACTTGCCGCCGGCCGGCTTTTAATCGGATTTCACTCGGCCGCTTTGCTCCCGCTTTGCTCTTCTTGGTCCAAAACTTGTCTGTTGTTGTTGTTATTATTTAAAACTGCTTTGCCGATACCCCGCAGCCGGCCTGCCGCTGCTGCGCTGCTGTGGGGACCGCGCCGCGGCGGCCGCCGGCTCCACTCCGCTTCGCTCTCCTCGATAATCGCGGAAGCAATCTCTAGACTCTCGACCATTGTTTGGGAACCGCAAACCGAAACTGAGATGAGGAGGATGCTCCAAAGTTGCTGTTAATCTGAAGTGCCGGTGCTGCTCAAGGCGGAGTGCCGCCAGCCCCCTCCGCCCCACCGAGCCGCCCGATAACACCGGCAGAGGGCTGCAATACGCAACAGACTCAATCACGAAAATCGCGTTTTGTGTTGTGTTTTTGAATTAACGAAAGCAGAAAGTTGGTTAAAGGCGCCAACTGGAGAGACGAACGCCGTGCGGTTATGCTGTGCAGCGGGCAGTGGTGCGCAGCGGGTCTGCCTACCACCACGGCGCTCCTGTCACTTAAGTATTCGAACGAGGGGGAAGGCAGTTTTGAAAACTTAACATTTCGAGGGTAATTTCAGTGCCCATATCTCGTAGACCTTTAGCGTAAAAAGAGTCATGAGTAGGGATAACTTTCCTATTCATAACTTGTTTTGCGACTGCCGTTTACAAGACGAGATAGACACCAAAAGTTTTCCAAAAAAAGTTTAACTTTGCGTGCCCTTCCCGTTCCTCCATCGCTGCTTACAGAGGAACTCATCTAAAGAACGAATAACCCAAGCGTATGCTTGATTTTTCTTTTGTAGTTTGCGGACTTCAAGTAGGAATGGATGCGTGGAAACGTGATCTTGAACAGTTGTACATCATTCTTGTGTAATTACCGGGGAGCCAGATTTTAAACTCATCCCAATTCGTCCATTTGTGGAGTACTTCAACGGAGGATATTGGTCCTTCCCCTGGCGCGCTCCTTCCCGAGCGCCGCTGGCCGCGCGCCTTCTCCAGAGGTGGTCGCGCCACCTGGCGGACGCAGGCTGAACCGCGAGCCCTGGGCAGCGCGTTGCCGCCCCCGTCGCTAGATGGCGCGCGGCGGCGGACGCCCCGGTGGCGGCGGTCGCGGTCTAGCTGTGTGCCAGGATGATGTGGGCCCGGATCATCAAAACGTGATCAGGGAATGATCGGCTGGATGAAGGTGGTGTAACGACTGCTGCCAAATAGTTGTTCGGAATAGCGACCGCCTAGGGTAACTCTTTTCAGTCACCGTAAAAATGCGACAGAAGCAGATTAATGTTTTATCCTCTGCGATGAAATATTGAAAGAAAGGAAGGTGGGGACGAAGTCTTTTAGGCCCTCAGTACAAATAAAGAAAACAAAAACATCATGCTAATCTTGTAACGCTTTGGTATGGACAACTTGTGCCTAGAGTGTCGGAGCGTTAGCCGGAAACAAAACAAAGCATCGTTATTGTTATTACCAATTGTGGGCAGTAGGGGCGACTCCTTTGAGCAACGTTAAAGACCTGCGATTTGATTGATCTGAACAGTTTTGAACTTTGCACGATGCCCTTGTGAGGGATGAACACTATGACAATCGTTTATCATATCATATTAAGTTATCTTCACACGCCACATTCGCGCAAGCCACGACAGAGTTCCGCAGGGCGAAAGCTTGTGACCCAGACTAAAATTCCCACATAGCATCCCACAAGAAGTCACTTCCCACAGGTTCTTGTAGGTTTTTGGCGTGGGACATTTTTCCCACAGGTTGCATTTTCCCACATGAAAAATATTTCCCACAGGATGAAATCCTACAGAAAAAAATAGCAGGTACTACTCCTTTTGGCTACAAACGAGTACCAGAATACTGTTCAAAATGTTCAAGAATGGTTCAGTAACATAATTACGTAAACGTTTTTAGTTAAAAGGTTAAAAAAGTGAGTCAAGTGGCAGTATTCGAACCCAGACCCTTCTCATTACTAGCTAGGACCTTTACCGTCTGCGCTACTGCGCCTTCTGCTGGAAGATAGTAGGCGGGACGATGACTATCTACAACATGGAGACCTTGCCACTCGACAGGAAAATATTCTAAGTCCCACTTCCTGTGGGACATACATCATGTGGGAAGTCAAGTTGTGTGGGGGATACCACCATTTTTGTGGGACATCGATGTGGGAAAAATCTTCATGTGGGATTTCCAAAATTTCCACAGGAAATACCTCCCACCGTCTTGTGGGACATGTAGGATTTTTTGTCTGGGGAAAGTTACCTCTGCCTCTGTTTGATGTGGATTTATTCGAAAGCCCAACAATGTGAAAAATAATTGGGAGGTACAGGATAATTTTCCTTGGAGAAGTTGTAAAATGACAATTTGTAATCGTAAAAATATACATTTAT
>NW_026267277.1:508782-514591 GCF_000697945.3 Frankliniella occidentalis | reverse complement strand
TGGCAGGTGGAATGAATAAAAGAGCGCGAAAGCGCCGCTTTCGCAAATAGATGGCCTTAAAAAGGGCGGCGGCGGGGTTAGCCAGGCATACTACAGCTTAAAGAGAAACGAGGAATTCATCAGGGAATTTCCCACATTAATACTATACATCTAGAATCTGATGGGGTCTCTCGTATTTGTCGGTACATATAGTGACGTCTGAAAATGACCAGTAAATTCTAATCCCAGGAAATGTCGGGTAGTGCGCATTATGAGACACTAGTTCAACAAAGGGATGGCCTTTAACATTTTTATATAGGTATAAACGAATTGCAACTCTTGTATCTTAAGCAACCAAAAGATGTGTTCTCAATACAAGTATCGTACTCAAAATTTTGAGCCCCATTTCTTGTTTTAAGTCCTATTTGTTCCGTAAAACAAGAAATGGGGCTCTAAATTTTAAGTACGATACTTGAATTGAGAACACATTAGTGGTGACCGGGCAGAAGGGCGTAAGTCCATTTTTTTCGGTCTAGTTTCAGAATACATAGTTTTCCCGCCGAAATATCTTGAAAAAAATGAGTTGCTTTTTTTGGACTTACGCCCTTAGATCACCAGTGACATTTTTTGGGGTCAGTAGTTCGTGTAAAACATATGTGCACCATGTTGGTCTTATTGGTTTCTTGTTGAAGCGCGGCAGCAAATATGTGCTGAGCGCCATCCAAGAGCCGTTTTGCTTTTATTTCGCCCTTCTTTATCTTTCCATTTATTGATGACGAGGAAAATAACACTGCTGCTGCGGTTGTGGCAGCTGCTGCTGCTCCCCGCTCCCGCTGCCCGGGGCGGCGCCGCGCACCCACGCTCTCTTGTGACGTTGGTGTGATTGTGTTTGCGGAATTGGGTTGTTGGGTTACGGAGGGGGAGGGAGAAAAAGGGGTGGAGAAACAACAGAGATAGCATCAGCGCGCTGGGATTGATTTCGACAGCGAGTATATAGTCATCTTCACACGTTGGCAAAGCTTGATGGGTGTTGGCTGCTGTCGCAAAAATGATCTCATGCATGATGAACTAACCGATTGCGGTAAATGTTGCTCGTTTTTTTTTAAAAATTGCAATTTATAGAAGTGCCTTCTGTTTTAGACACGATAAAAAAAATGAGGACAATAATGGAAGTTTGTTCTCTACATGACGTCAAGACTTTGACACTACAGAATTATTCTCATGGCTATTATGGAAAAAAAACTTTTGACGCGAAGCTGCTATCAAGAATTTGCAAACTATGAATATATTTTATATTGAATATTTGAACACTTTTTGTGATTACGGAGTGGAAGGCTTTCACAGAGTTTCTTTCTTTCTTTCCTTTTTATTCCCAGATCTAGGAGAACCACGCGACAACGCGGCCCCATCCACGTGGGCATACTTTGCAGCAATTAGCGACTCGCGGGACTCAACGAGTTAGAGCCGACCTTTTCTGGCTGCTTAGTAAACTAACTCTCGACTGTGTTTCTTGGGGGAGTCATTTACTTCCCCTATAATAAAACGAGCGGCTGCATGTCGTGCGAATGACGTCTGTTGCTGACTTTATCCCCCCAGCAGCTCTTTCTGCTTGTAATACCCTCCGAGTTCTCGCCCTCGCTCTCTCCACTCACACTGCGAGAGAAAAGGGGGGGGGGGACGGAAGGGGTTGGTTGGGCCCGCCGGGGTGTGCTTGCTTGCGGCGCGCCCGACTCGCCCGCTAACACACTGGATTGCGGAAAAGGGCGTCGGGTTGGCGGTGGTTATTTGTCGACGTGCATGCGCGTGCGTGCCTGAGCGTGCACCGTGCGGGAAAGAACGAGCGGCTTGCAAAAACACAGAATGAATAAAGTTGCGCGAGAGGGTGCTGCTGCACGCCCGGGCTGTGCTCGCGCACCGTGCACAGCGCACCGTGCACATAGCGCACAGCAACCACGACGCGGCTATGCGAGCACTGGCGGCGCACAACTCACTTCAGTGCTGAGTCCAATTCAAACATTTCTCTCGGGGGAAAAGTCTTTCATGCCCGCGTTGGCTGGGAGAGGAAGTTTTGCCTCCCCGCGAGTCAGTGGCGTAGACAGGGTCTTGAAGTAACAAAGACAGACAGACGGACACACGGAGGGGAATAATGCAGCAGGCTGGCAAAAAGGAGAAGACGTAGCACCGTTTTGAAATGGTGTCGAAGGATGAGGAGATTCCGGCATTATCAAAAGCCACCAAAATCATCATCAGTCCTGCATAAGTTCTTGTGTGTGTGGCAGTGCAGATGAGGGCATCTCTGTGTGAGTGTGTACTTCACCCTCCCGCTCTCTGGGTCCGCGAAGTTTCCCCCAACCCTTATGCTGTCATTTGGGGCGCGAGGGATGCGCGGCTAAGCCCCGGCGCCAAGTAGGGCAAGGCACCTAGTCTAGTACTCGGCGCGGCGGGGCAGGGGGCGGCGGGCTCTGGGGACATACGCAAACCGTGCTGTGCTATGCATGGCCTCGGGCCCCCTCCGCCCGCCCGCGCTCGGCTCTGCTCGGCTCCGCTCGGCTCTGCTCGGGCTGGCCCGAGGGGCGTGGTGCCCGGCTGCCATCACGGCAAACAACATGGATTCCACCCTGGAGATCAGCCCCGGTCCCCGGCTTGGTCCCCGGCTCGGTCCCAGGCGCCCCACCCCGCGTCACGCCAACTCCCCGAATCCCCGGAGCAGCCCCGAGCAGCCCAGCCCGGGCTCCGGTGACGCCACAGCTGTTGACAGCACAAGTTAGCCTTATTGAAGGCCTCGCCGTCGAAGATTAGCTTCACCGAAGGAAGGGGGAGGCGGATGCCGGAGGGATGGAGATGAATGTGGGGGAGGAGGGGCGTGAGAGAAGGGGTCTCTGGTCTCTTTTAGGACGTAATCCCGTTTGTGTAGTCGTTATCATATTATTTGTTTCGCCTCAGGGTTATGTAAACAGTATTCAAATCACGAGGAAGTCGGAGAGCTCCGAGGGAGATGAAAATCGCTGTGGAGGTCGTCCTTGAATTTTTGTCGGCGAGGCGAGCTGCTGCTTCGTTTGCTGTGCCGCGCCACCACGCCGGTGCGGGGGACGGTGAAGGGGGCGAAGAGGGCCGGTGGGTCGTCCAGCGGGGCCGGGTCGCCGGACACGTGTGATCCGTCAGGAAGGGGCTCGACGGCCCGGGCCCGCCGCCCAGCCGGCTGCAGGCCACATAAGTGACGGATAGCTGCCCCGCGCAGGGCGGCCGCGGCCAGGGCGGGAACTGGCCTCAGGAGAGGGTGCGGGCCGGAGGGAGGGAGAGGGACGGAGAGAGCGACTGAGATAGGGAGAGAGAGGGGGTGGGGGCGGACCAGTAGGATGATCGCAATCTCGCCACCGACCGCTCCCCGCGCTGCTCTTCATAGCCGGGGCGCATCACCATCTCCACCCCTTCACCGACCCTTTCAACAGCAAAATGTACAGATTTAAGAGTGCCCCGGCTGCGCAGAGCCTTTGCAACCCCTCCGGTGAATAATAGTCGTCTGGTTGTTCTGTTCCGCCGCGAAGGCAGGACTGCCGTCGCGCTAGCGCCACGTCCACACTCTTGTTCCTTTCAGCTGTCTCTTTTGTGTGGAGCAAGGCGGCGGTGACGACGCCACCCAGGCCAGGCAACGGCGCTCCCCTGAAAAGGAGCCTCGTTTGTTCGCGGCAGCTATGCGGCCTTGGCGTCTTGAAGTTGTCGGCGCCGGCGTCGAGTGATTTTCCTGTTACAGGTGGCGCCGGTGTAAGGTGAAATATTTCGCACACAGCCAAATCACACTCACTCCAATCGGCGTGTTGTGAGACGTGGAGGGGACGGGAGGGGGAGGGGCGTCTAAAGGCAGCAGTGCGGCCGCAAACTCGGGGAATGAAACGGGGGATAGGGATGAGAACTAACTCCGCAAAAATATGAGAGGAAGGGAGGGAGGAAAGGGAGAGGGGGAGAGTAGGGGAGGGGTAGGAAGGAGGGAGGGAATGAGTGAATATGAATTGCGGAGGGGGGAAGGGCGGGAAGAAAGGGAGCAGCCAAAGCCGGGTCGGGATCAGCGCGCGCAAAAAAAGTGAGAAAAAGAGGAAAACACAGACAGAGGGCGAGAGGGGAGGGGCGGAAAAAAGAGGAGAGGAATGAAACAAAAGAGGCAGTGAAATGGACGAGCGGCCCAGCAGAGTAACTCGCGGGAGAGGCCTTTATCAAAACTGCAAAGAGTTTGCACAAAGCGTCCGGCTATTTACTCCCACCCAACCCGATGCAATAATAATCACAATTTGCGAATCGGGACATATCGGCTGGCCTGGCTGGGACCACTGGTCGCCGAGTGGCTCGCATTACAATCATTTAACTCGGCGTATTTTTATTTTATTTTTTGCACCTCGTTTTAATAGGTTTATTTCGCTGAATCCTGTGAGCCCGGAAACAAAAATGGGAGTAGCTGGCAAACCGTATAGAAAACCCGCATAGATGATGAAAAGTAGCTTAATTTTATCTTCATTAGTTGTCTTCTACAATGACGTTGACGTCATTGTAACTGACCAGTTATTATACTAGCATGAAGCATGTTCTTTTGTCGATTCGTCATCTTCTTCTGTGTTTATCCTGTATTTCGGATTCCACTTCAGTTTCTACAAATTCGCAGAGGCACATTTCTTCGCTATAAATAATATGTGATAATATTTGCGCACAACGTGAACTCTGCGCGGCCGGGTGGAACAGGGGCTGTGAGGGTGAGGCGGCCGGAGGCGGCCCTATACGCCTCAGCTCACCCGGCTCCCACCGCCTCGCCCGCGGGCGTACCGCTGGAGCCCGCCACGCACCGCCCCACCACGCCACGCCACGCCCCGCCACGTCCCGCCACGCCAGGCACCTTTCATATTCCATTGCCTGTGAGCTCGCGCCACGCCAAGCCACCCACCTGGCGCCGTCTCAATGTACACATGCTTCGTTAAAGTGAGCGCGGGGGAACACAGGCCGAAAGGGCTGGCGCTCGCGCTAGCGCTGCAGAGGGCGAAAGAGACACGGCGAACTGAATCAGTGAGATTTACGAGGAAATTCCAGGAGAGCTGTGCTGTACTGTCATGATTTCAAATGGTATTTACATTTCATGGCACTACGTCGAGGGTCGAGGGATGCCTGTGCCGCCCAATTCGAAAAAATAGTGAACACCTGATTACCAAAAAGTGATGATTACCAAGGACTATCAGTGATTACCTGACAAAAGATTACCAGAGATTATCATTGATTACCAAAGATTGCCAGGGAATTTACTTGCTGAATTACTTGGTGATTACCAGGGATAACTTGGTGGTTACCAATGATTACTGGCGATTACCAGGGATTACCAACTCTGTGTACACCTGATTACCTGAGTTGGGCACCCCTAGCACTACGTATTGACTTCGAATGTGTCGTAGATGTGTCGTAAATATCCCATACCGATCGTAAACTAAAAGTTACAGCATCGTTTGTTAATCGAAGTTACAAAAAATATTGCAAGTTTACGAAGATGTGTTATTCGCAGTGGAGAGGAGGAGTGAGGTGAGAGACGGATGCAGATGGAAGGGGCAAGTGAAGTTTCGAGGGCGATTAAAAGTGAATAAAACACTGTCGACTGCCGTTTCCACTCACAGCCTTGAATGATGTTCCGAGCGAAAAGCTGGCTCGCAAGAGTCGATAGGCCGAGCAGGGGAGAGAGGGTTGTAGGGGGGAGTGGGGGGTGAGGAGAGGCACGCGAGAGCAGCGCGTAGAGCGCGCACTTTTGAATGGAGATTAGGAATCTCGTCGGGACGATATCCTGCATGAAATATTCATGATGGGT
>NW_026267277.1:508112-508423 GCF_000697945.3 Frankliniella occidentalis | reverse complement strand
TGGGGAGACAGAGGGTGGTAGTAGTAGTAAGTGCGCTTACACTCAGCCCAGGAGGACAGGGCGGACAGGGCTCAGGTGGCGGCTCACCCCTCTCTCCCCCCGCGAGGCCGTGCAGCCCCGCCCGCCGGTTGGTGTCCGCACGCGTAATCGCATAAGTAGCAAATTTATAAACCCCTAATTTGCTCGCCCCGTCTGTTTTCGCCGACCCTCCCCGGCGGCAGACAGTGAAGCCCCGGGAGTTTTCATTAAACGGTCGGACGGGGACGGCGCCGGCGCCATGATCCGCGAAACGGAGAATGTTTATTCAGGTT
>NW_026267277.1:504344-507042 GCF_000697945.3 Frankliniella occidentalis | reverse complement strand
GAGAGAGAGAGAGAGAGAGAGAGAGAGAGAGAGAGTTCTTGGACAGGACTGCGGCTTGTTGAGGCGGTGTGGGCAGTGCAGGCAGGGTCCTGTGCGAAGGGAGCGCCAAGACTCGTGTCGCCGTCGTCACTTCCGCCGGCTCACTCACATCGTCAACCTCACACCCCCTATAATGGCGTCACACCCGCACCACCCTCGGTGCCCCCAACCACCACCCTCTCGTCACTGTTACCTCCACTTTTCCTCCGACCCAGAGAGGTATGTCCGGTTTGGTGTTGGCATGAAAAAGTAAGGATGAATACAGGGGGGGTGATTCACACCTTTTTGTGTGGGGGGGGCGGAGTGGTACGGATTCCGGCGTCCGGCGTCTTGCCAGGGCTTGATTATACCGTCGCTCGCCACGTCGTCTACCGTCCCGGAAACTGACCGAATGGGCTGGAAGCGGACTGAGCACGCTGCAGCCAGCTCTTTACTATACATACAGAAGAATCTGTTCTATCTCACTCTCTGAGTATATTGCTCTTCCTACCGTCACTCCCCCAAAGTTTCTTCTCCGTCGTTCCTCCGCACCATCGTCACCTCGGTCGTCACTTACCGGTGTTCCCATCTCCTCACCGCCGCGCCCTCTCCCCTTTATCCGTCACCCCCTCTTTGGCTCCCTTCGTCGCCCCTTCCAGGTCACGCTCCCCTCGTCACTCTCTTCCCGCCCTTTTTCTTCGCCGTCACCGCCATTCCCGGCCCGTCACGCCGCAGGCCCCGTCTGCCGCCGCGCTCATTCTCATTCCAGAACCGTGCGCGCGCATAAGGCGACAAAAAAGTAATTATTCGAAATGAAACCCGAGTAGGCCAGAGGCGGGCGCAGCGGGCGACGTGGGCCGGGGGGTCTGACGGACGCAGAGAAGAGGGAAAAGGACTGCGAGGGATGAGGCCGAGTCTTAGCGACCCTGGCAACCGCTCCACCCCCGGTCCGTCTGCTCGACAAGACGAGGGATGGCACGGCGCAGCATCACAGACTGTCGAGCGAGAGGGGAAGGGGCCGGGCCGAGACGGAGAAAAGGGCGACTCTAGTGGCTGAGATGATGTGAGCGGGGCCCCTCCGCCCCCCCCCCTCCCCGCGCGTCATTTCATTATTTGCCGCTCTCGAGCAGCCTCCGCGGGGTCGTCCCCCTCCGGCCCGACGCGTCGACACGCCGCGGCCCGACGGCCCAAAGCACAAGAGCGTCTTGAGCCCCCACAACAGTAGTTGCGCCCGCAGCAACCAATGCGCGTTTGAAGTCTCTTGAGGTCAGAGGCTCTTCGTGACTCAAAATGACTAATAAACGAGGGACTGGTGAGAGGTATAAACACAAATATACAAGGGTGCCAAGTCGTTCACTTTTCCAGAGTGCTAAATAAATTTTCATCCGACTGACTCTTATAAGAGCAGGAAAGAGCCTTAAGGGTGCTAAAAATTAGTGCCTGTGGCAGTTTTAGTACACATGTCACATGTTATTCAAGGTATGATAGGACTTAGCACCTTTTTTTTCGGTGAATAAGGCGTACTAACTTCTGCACTTGCGGTGGTATGTAAGTTTCAGTCGTCCCCCGTCCCACCCGCGCAAACTACTATATTCAGGAACTCTCTCCGCTAAGAACGACGTCCAAACGGCGTTGGGTGCCGCCAGCGCCAGTCGCCTACGCCAACGCTCCTCCAGCCGTCCCGTCGCCACGGCTACAGCCCGGAGGGCAGGCAGTCCCGCCGCACGGGCGCGCGCACCGGCCTGCCCGCCCACACGGCGCCAGCAGCGGCCGCCCCGGGCGGAGCAGGAGCGGAGCAGGAGCAGATGCAGGGCCTCGAGGGGCGGCGCGCCACTTCCCTCCCATCCCTTCTGTTCCCCTTCTTCTCGGAGACCAGTCACGTCACGTCATTTCGTAAATTGAGGAAACTGGCCGGTTGTTACCGACTGCTAGTACAAGTCAAACACATGTCTCCGGCTTTTGTTCGGAGTTGTTTCCCGACTCTTGAACATGTCGCAGTTCACGGTGCACGACACAACACTATTTTTATGCCGCCTCTTTTCCGTCACGCTCTTCCCCCCACCCCCTCCCCTCTCTCTCTCTTTATCGAGCGGTGTGCGCTTTGCAAACATGACGCCTGCAAAACGCCGCACCGAGAACACAGCAGCACTGCTGGGGGCGGTCCTGCGGGGCGGAGGAGGGGGCTGCTGTGGTATACAGCGCGCTGTTGTGCGGGACCGCGCTAGAGCCCCGCACGCCCCCTCCCACTCACCTCAAACAGGACCCCATTTCCGCCGCCGTGTCCGTCCAGGCGAGCTAGTCGCCCCCGCCCCGCCCAGCACAACGAGCTAGGTGTCCTGGCCGTCCCTTATCGCATGCCCAGGGCCGACACAAGCAGGTCACGAAGGAGGGCGTTGAGATGGTGAGCACGTCAAAGTGCGCGTTGAGATGGTGAGCATGTCAACGTGCGCGCTTAGAGGTGGTGAGCACGTCAACGTGCGCGCTTAGAGGTGGTGAACACGTTAACGTGCGCGTACAGATGGTGAGCATGTCAACGTGCGCGTTTAGAGGTGGTGAGCACGTCAACGTGCGCGTAGATGACCACAATAACGGCCTGTAGGGTGTTGCCGGAGGGAGTCCGTCCAGTTGTGCCGCGGTGGTCGGGTCCGGCCGGACCGGGCCTGGCCCCGGGCCGGGGGGG
>NW_026267277.1:501365-503946 GCF_000697945.3 Frankliniella occidentalis | reverse complement strand
CCGCCGAGCCGAAGCCGATCAGCTGTTCAAGGGCGATGAGAGTAAGCAGGCCTGCGGCGGGGCTGATGGCACCCGACTACTAGCCCCACGTGACAGTTAGCGGCGCCCGGAGGTGGCAGGAAATCGACTCGAAAAGGGAGAGGTGAAGCGGGAGCAGTGCGGGGTGAGGTCGTTAAAAGTTGGGCGGCTCATATACACTCTCCGGGTGTTTTTCAACTCTGCTCCGTGCCGAGGACTCTTGTCGCTACCGACTCGACCTGCTGCGCGCTGCTGAGCGGGGCGTGACCCGGACTGCAGACAAGACGGAACACACGACGGAGGGGGTCGGGGGGCCTTATCTAGCGGGAGGGTGCTCGCCGGGCTTGAGGGAGAGAAGGTGGGGCTGTATGGGTTGGGATCGGCGCCGTCCGTGCGGGGCGAGAGGGGAGGGGGAGGCGGGCAGGAGATGCGGAGCATAAAAGATGCACGCTGTGGCTCACCCTGAATAAAACACGGGGCGGTGCGTGGGAGAGGGGAACGAGCTGAGAAAAGGGGAGAGGGGGGCGGGTGAGCGGGGAGAGCAGGGAGAGCGGGGAGAGCAGGAAAAGCGGGGAGAGCACGGAGAGGGCGGCCCGCGAGCTGGAGGCGCTGTGCACACGTGCAGAGGTGCTCCGGCCGCTAATGACGAGTGGCTCCGTGCTTGTTGCGCGGTGCCCTCCTGGAAGCAGCACAGAGTGTGCTCGCGACCCGGTGACATTCCCGCTGCTCCGTGCGGCACAGAAGCAGCGCTGCAGCAGGGAGCGCGCGTGCTCCGCCCGTAACTGATCCGTGAGAGGCGGCGCAGCTGCCACGCCCCGCCACGCCCCGCCACGCCACGCCACGCCCCGCCACGCCCCGCCACGCCCCGCCACGCCCTGCCACACCATCAGCAGCGTGAAGAGCAGCAGAGGCAGCACCGAGCACCACGGTTGCCGACTGCTGCCGCCTCGCGTGCCGACCCCGCGGTTCCTTTCCGCCCTGCTGACGCGCGCCGCCTCACCGTGCTCACGCCGCGCCCTCCTCACGCAGTGCTCACACCTCACGGCGCGCCGTGTTCGTGCCGTCCTTACATCCGTGCTCACGCCGTAATGACGCTGTCCTCAAGCAGTGCTCAAACCTGTGCTCACACCACACCGTGCTCACTGCTTATCCGTCCTCATATCTGTGCTCACACCGTGCTCCCTGCTCATACCGTCCTCACATCCTACATCCTTGCGCAAACCTGTGTTCGACCGCGCTCACTGCTTATCCGTCCTTACATCTGTGCACACACCGTCCTTACATCTGTGGTCACACCGTGCTCACTGCTGCTCACACCGTGCTCAGAGCAGTCCTTACGCGGTGCCTACGACCGAGCTCACACCCGTGCTCACGCTCACGTGTGCACCACCCCGCCCGCACACCTGCGCACACAGCGCGACGCAACATACACCGAAGCAAACACTAGCAATTGCAGAAAACCAATTGGCGGAAGTAATTTGGTGACGGAACTCCTCATTCACGATGGCGCCCAGCTGCAACATAACGAGACGCCGTCTCCTCCCCCTCTTGCTTGTAATTGCTCGGAGTGCGCGGCGAGCATCTTGAGACTCGCTGTTGAGCCTCTGACGTCGAGGGACTCAAAGGGCGGAATTATTGTCCCGCGTACTCTGTGCTGAAGGGCCGAAGGTTGCCCGGTGCTCTTTATCTACCAAACGGGCACTTTGGCTAGGGCTATGCGGATCGAGATGTTTGCCTTCGAATCGAATCTCAAAAATTTTCTCCGAATCGAATCGAATTGACTCAAAAAATTCGAATCGAATCAATCCAAATTCGAGCCCGAATCGAATCGAGAAAAACACTTATATTTTTCGCACACACGTTGCGTGCGGTATTTTTAAATTGGTCTTGTTGCGTAGATGTACGACGACGGTCCAAGGTGTGGTGCGGGCTTATTGTAGCCATAGTGCGGGTGCCGCACACTAGACCCCAATGCGATTCGATGTCGAACCAACCCGATTCAAAATTTCAAATTATTCGACACCGAATCCAGCAAATTCGAATTTGGCCGATTCGATCCGATTCGATTCGATATCGGACAATTCGCACAGCTCTAAACTCTGGGTGCGCTCGGAGTGTACAGTCCACAGTGTAGCGGTGACCCGCCGCCTCGGATGCCGACCAGTCCGCCGCCACCGCCGCCGCTGACATTTCGCACCTGCCCGGCGGCTTCGCGGTCCCCTCTCGCGGTCGCGCCGCGAGGGCGAGCGGTCGAATGGGTGGCCTACCTCCCGGGCGCCCGCCGCGGCGCGGAAGCGGGGAGGAGGAGGTAAAGGGGGAAGGAGGCGGAGGGGGCAGGCAGGGCAGGACGAAGGTGGCAGTGGATCTCAGCTGATAATGAGGGCCGTGTGTGCCGTCCAGTCCGCGGCCGGCTCCCCCTGCAAGGTCGCGCAGGCCCCTCTGCCCGGGCCGCAGCCACGCCGCGCCACGCAGCCGACTCTCTCGGTGCGCCGCCCGGGTTCACTGAACGCAGTTGTACTGCGCTTGTCTCGGCCGGCCCGGCACTGCGCCGCCGCTGCGCCGC
>NW_026267277.1:489704-501315 GCF_000697945.3 Frankliniella occidentalis | reverse complement strand
TGAGGTCAGGTGCCTGCTGTGCTCCGCTGTGCTCCCGAAGCCAAGCCCGGATCAACGAGCCTCTTGTACCTGTCCCCGTTCCCATTCACAGGAGAGGAGTGCTCTACAAATGAGAGGGTGTGACGCTCCGGGACTGTGCAATGCATGGCGAAGTTACGTAACAGTTCTATCTTGATACTCAACGATTTATGTAGTGTGTGCTCGTCTCGTACTGTGGTTCGATTCCTTTCATCTCCCGATTGTTTTTAAAAACCTTTGTGTTTATGATTCTCCTCGTTCCGGTCGGGTCGGGCTGCCGTCGGATGCCGTTCCGTGCTGCCTGGCATATAAAGCGCCCCCCCTCCCCTCTAGCCCGTTCGGCTTGGCCCTGCTGCTTGACCACTCGCTGTTCAGTCACTTGCATTGAATGGCTTGAGCGCCCCCTCCCCTCCGCCCTCTCCCCCTTCGTACCCTTTTCTCTCCCCCTCCCCGCGCCAAGACCTTCGCCCCCAGGGCAAGGTGGGCCTACTCTGACTCTGATCGAATCCAGGCGTCGAATCTCCGCCCCCGCTCCATCTGCCCCCCTCCCCCTCGCCGCCTTACCCAAGCGCTGCTCTAACTCCCCGGAGGGGCTTACGGCCGCATTCACAGCCGACCAAGTTTTCGGTCGCTTCCGGACTGAGGCATGACCGGAAATGGCACCAATAAGCGGACGCCATCTCTCTGCTGTGCTCTCCAGGCGTGGTGGTGAGACACTGTGTGCCGCGCTTGGCCGGAGCCACGCGACGCGACGCGCCCCGCTCCTCCTCCTCCACATGGCTGCAGCCAATTATTGGGGAAATACACGTGAAAACTGCAAGTATTCCTCCATTGTATGTTCTCCTGACCACGTCAGGCATAACGGGCGCTACTCGATCTGATACCCTTGGGCCTTTGAACAACTTTGTTGTAAACACTAGTTTATCAACGTCTGTTTTTACTACTTTTACCGAATAGAAAACGGTAAATAGAAATCTGGTAAATCAGTGGGCATGCGTCTATGATTTCTGGGCTATTTTTGCTGACGATTACAGATGAACCAGCAGTGTTCATTCAAAATGATGTGCACACTGATATCAGTGTACACGGTGCTTACAGGAGTTGTCAGTGTATCTGGCGCCTCTTTTCTTGACAATGTGCGAATTGTTCTTTTTATCAAGACACAGTGTTGGGTCGGTCCTATCATCGCCCGAGTGTCGTCTCTCTGCTGCTCTGTTTCGTGGGGTGCCCTCACAATTATGATTCTCTGTATAGCGCGCAGAGTTTCTATCTAAAACACACTGGAGAGACAGAGACGGAGCAGAGCGAGCGAGAGAGAGAAAGAGAGAGGACTCTAACTGGCCGTGTGGAGTTGGGCCCTCTGGTCTGGTCGCTTCTCTCTCCCTCTCTCTCCACTCCGCACCGGACGGGCCGGGTCGGGTGGCTTCAGCCCGCCGCCGCCGCTGCCGCCGCTTCAGCCTTTGCGGCCGTGTCGCCACATCTCTCTTGCGGTCTCTCCCTCCCGCCCGTCCCCCTGCTCCTAGCCTACTGCCGCCACTTGCCCGCGGTCAATTCCACCACCGCCACGCCACGTCCTGTGTACGCTGCTGACGCTGCTGCACACAGACCTGTGCGCCAGTGCGCCTGACAGTGTCTGTCTGTCTGTCTGTCTGTCTGTCTGTCTGTCGCGAATACGACTCGTGTCGAGCGGCAGCAGCGCGACTCCACCTGCACGACGCATGTAGTAATAGTGTGACATGGCGCCATGGCACTATTAGTCACAATGGTCACAAGCAGGTTATAATATTACCCTGTGAATCACAAAACGTAGGGCTATACCATGACAAGGCCTCCTAAAGTGGCAAGTGGCGCTTTAATGGCATTGTACAGACATACTGGAAGGCGCGAAAATGCGGGTGGTGAGAAGTGCATAAGTGCTTCTGCCCTAGGGCGTGTCCGGCAGCAAAACGTTTTAATAACTCCCTTTTAAATGCACGAAGTTCTGTTCTGTCTGTGTTTTGTTTTCCAGTGGGCCAACAAAAACAACAACAAAAGTACGCGTGTAATTCTCACCTTCTCTGTTTGCCCCGTCGTCGTGTCTATCTTCTCCCGCCGCACGTGTAATTCACACTGTTAATCTCCCCCTCCCCCCCCCTCCTCTCTTCCCGCGCACCATCCGCACCATCCACTCTTCCTCTCTCGGAATCGTATCACATTGCCGACCACGGGGTTCTATCACGCGGGACAGGGGAGAACGGGGTGGTGGAGGAGAGGTGGGTGGCGGGGGACAAGACGGAGCTGCGCGCTGAAGGGGGAGCGCTGCTGGGGGTGGCGGGACGGGGAGGGGAGGGACGGGGCTCGGCACGCCCCTCGAGGCTTGACTCGGCCCAGTCGAGTGATCCCGGAGACATCTCGACCTTTACGGCGCAAGAGGCTCCCCCGCACGGACCGGTAATCAAACAGGAGCGGGAATTTCAAATCCTTGTCTCTCTGCTTCGTCCAAGGTCCTTTTCGGCGTGCTTCACGTCGTCGTGGGGTCTGCCACCGCCCACCTCGAAGAACCCCGCTCTGACACGGCTAAAATTAATGGAAATAAATGTGTATTACTCTCAAACCGTGCCATGGCAGCGGAGCAGCGGTGGGTGGATGTTACGCAATAATTGAGAGTTTCGCCAGTTTCGCCATCCCTAAAGTTTGTAAACGAAATTCCCAAATACTTTTCCTTCCTTCATCGTGTCTAGCGCCCCTGCCGCCCCCTCTTTTCCCTCCCCCACCGCGCCGGTGCACGGCCCCAACAAGGGCGCCACGAGTTTAACGCCCGTTTATCCGCTCGGCTCGGCTCGGCTCGGCTCGGCTCGGCTCGGCTCGGCTCGGCTCGGCTGGGGCGCAACGTTGTCTCGCTCCAAATTTATGAGCAGTGGTGACACACGGAGGTAGCGGCACGGCCGGGGACTCTGGAGAGAAAGGGGTGGGGGAGGAGGAGCTGGAGCAGCCCGAGCACAGCCTGCTGCTGTACAGTGGGGACTCCAGCCTGACCACGGTCAGTGGTGAGTGCCACTGGAGCTCTCCCTCGGGCTCTCCTTAACCCGGCATCTCTCTCTCTCTCTCTCTCTCTCTCTCTCTCTCTCTCTCTCTCTCTCTCTCTCTCTCTCTCTCTCTCTCTCTCTCTCTCTCTCTCTCTCTCTCTCTCTCTCTCTCACTTCCCCTCATTCCTCTCTCTCTCTGCACGTTATTAACACCCCCTCACCCCCTCGCCACTTTGCTCCGTCTTACATTTTTCTCCCCGACGGATGAGAGAGATGTCGAGCGCCATATATACAGCACAGGAGAAGAGAGACAAGACAGAATACGTTGTACGGACAAGGTAGGGGTAGGGGGGACGAAATAAAACAAGATAATAAGGAAAACAGAAAAACTTGATATCGTGTTCTCGTCACCTCTGCTGCCGGGGCCGGACCGTGGTGTGGGCTGCCTGCTCTGAGAGGCGATGAGGCACAGCGGGTACGTCGGTCACGTGCCCTGGAGCAAGGACGCCCGGAGGCGGGATGTGGAGGGAGGGGGGGAGGGGGGTCCGGCCGGCCACGACACTGCCGCCGGCGCAGCAAAGGGGGGAGGCACGAGACGAGAGGGAAAAGGGCTAATGAAAGCACGTGAGCTGCAGCCCGCCCGACGGACGGGTAGATGGGGCGCCATCCCCCCGTACCTTTTCCTTCCGCGCTCCCTCTCTCCGCGCTCCCTCCGCCCCCTGAACGCTGAGCGCCGCAGATTTGTCGCATGACCGGCTGGTCACCCAGCTTCACTCAGCTCCCCCCGGCCCGCTCCACCCCGCGCCGCCCCTCCCCGCCCCGCGGCGGATCAATGGGGGAGCAGGCCGGCCCAGCCAGCCACCCCTTCAGTCGGGATGGCTTTGGGCCACTTCGTCCCTCAGCTGCACCCCGCCGCCGGACCGCCCCGCCCGCCGCTGCACCGGGAGAGAGACTGGAGCTGGAGAGGCTTGTCGGCGACATGCCCTGTTCCTGGCGGTGCTCGCATTCACAACAACAAAAAACATTCCCTTTTCGGGATTTTTTGTGGTTTTCTTCAGTTTTGCCATGATGGCAACGTTTGTTGTTCAAAATTTATGAATTAAGCGAAGGTGATGTATGCTTCTTACATAAAGGAGGCTGAGCAGCATTGAAAGGACCGTTGAATCAATTAACTTTGTTCACTTTTCCCATTGTTGGTGAGTGCTGGAAGAGGAAGAACGGGCAGGGGGAGTAGTTCTTTACTCCCTTCCACTATACTTAAATTTAAATGTGACACGTCAGGATTATGGTGACAGTCTACGTCATCCTGCTGCTCAGCATTAATCAGAGAAACAATCTCACTCGCGTGTCTTCTTATCGGCTCCGGCCACAATAAGTATGACTTACAAGCCGTAATGGCCTTGGAATTATTGCCTTCTTTTGGGCCCCGGAGCAGCAGCTGGGGTTGACAGAGAGGAAGGAGCAAAGTGAGCGTGAGTGAGAGAGATAGCGGGAGAGCGAGAGGAGAACAAGCGAGGGGGGAGGAGGGGAGCGCGGAGTCCACGCCGAGGAAGCCGGAAAAAATGAGAGTACAGAGCAGCAAAGGACTCCCCCGCCCCGCCTACCACCCCCGCCCGCCCGCCGCCCGCTCGCTTGCTCGCGCCTACTACTCCTTCGCTCCCCCGGGGGCAAGGAGAAAAGTCTAAAAGAAGCGGACCTGTCTGTCGGCGAACGAGGAAGAAAATTTCGTTAGTCTCTGGACTGATGGGAAATTATTATCTCGACTTATTGCTCAGTGCCGTGGCCCGGGCCCGCGGGCAGCGCGCGGCGGGGGTCGGCAGAGAGAGGGGGGCACAGGAGGGGGACAAGTGCCAGCAGCGCAAGAAAGAAAAAGACGCTGTACGTGAAACGTCGCGAGCGAATATAATCCCACGCACAAGTGCGAAATGTGTGAGGATGCCTTCTCGGCTGAGAGCACCCGACGAGGGCTGAATGCCGAGCCTTGTGCGCTTCTCTCTGCTTGCATGTAGAGAGACTATAAGGAGAGAGGCGACAACTGCCGGGCGCGCCGCTGCGCTGTGATTGGCCAGCTCGCTTTGGTGCCCCAGCATGCACCCGCCGGGCGCTGACTGGCGGGGCCCTCCGCGCGCCTAGGGCTCGGGGCCCGCTCGGGCCCGCTTCGGCCGACCCGAGCCCCGAGCCGCGCGGCGCCCCGCCAGTCAGCGCCCGGCGGGTGCATGCTGGGGCACCAAAGCGAGCTGGCCAATCACAGCGCAGCGGCGCGCCCGGCAGTTGTCGCCTCTCTCCTTATAGTCTCTCTACTTGCATGTTGCCGCCGAAATCTGGCGTCACAGCAGGATCCTGGCGGGGTTGAGAAGTGGGAGAGCCTCGAGCGAGCCGGAGAACGGGGGCAAGGAGAAGGGGGAGCGAGAGAGGGGGAGGAAAACGGCGGACCTCAGGGGGGAAACGGCGACGGTGGTGAAGCAAATAGAGCGGCGGGGGAAACGGAGAGGAAACGGGTGAGTCTGGCGAAGTGGTATCCGCCCCCTCCCCACCACCCCTGGGCGCGCACGGCGAAACACTAGACAAACGGACAATGAGGGGAGAAAAAGTAAAAACACACAACGAAATCGATAATGGAAAGAATAGCAAGAAGCAAAGTCCGTACAATCATCACCATAAGGGAAAGAAGAACAGGAAAACACGCGGTAAAATGTACCCTTGCTTCACTTAAAGGTGGCTTAACATGATCCACTGGCGCCCCCGCAATCGGAAGGAGCGAAAGCACTGTTGCTGTTGGAAAAGGCGTAAATAAAGTTGCCGGCGGCCGGCGCGAGATTTATTTATTTTTTCTGCGAGCGGTGCGAGCGCCGCCGCGGGTCCTGAAATTAGCTTGCGCGGTAACTTTTCTTCTCTATTGGGCTAACCCGTGGCGGGGCGTAGCGGCGGCGCCGTCGCGTGCAGTGAGTAAGGCGATCTCGTTGGAGGGAATAAATAAATAAGAGGAGCGGGAGGAGGGGCGGAGAGAGAGAGAGACGGAGAGAGAGAGGAAGTCAGAGGGGAGAGGGAAACAGAGACAGTGAGAGGCGCACTGAGACCGTGTACACAACGCCGCGCGCGCCTCCCGCCGGGATTGAAGGCGGCAGCGCGCCGTCTGCGAATAAACCCACCGACAGAGACATCACTATCCTCACTCACTCCAGAGCCCGCAGCCGCAAGCGAAACAAGCGCCGAGAGCGAGAGCGAGCAAACGAGCAAGAGAGCGAGAGAGAGCGAGAGAGAGACATAGCTATTCACACTCCAGCTCCTCGCGACGGCCGCCCGTCTAATCTGATTAGCGCAAATGAATGGTGCTTGCGGCACACTATCGACACTGTCTTCTGCTCGCTATTAAGCAAACATCGCCTCCTTCATCCCCCCTCCCCCTCTCCCCGCCGCCTGTCCCTCCACTTGTTCTCCTGCTCCCCCGGCCTCCTCCTCTGCCCCCTCCCCCTTTGGCCCTCAACCCCTCCCTCGTTGACGGATGATGGAATCAGAGGCCGTCGATTACGGGCTCCTCAATGACAATGCGGATGGTCGATGGCACGGGGGGGATGACGTGATGGAATGGATGTTGCGAGGCGTGGCGCCTGCCTGCCTGCGAGTGCAGCCGGGGCGGGGCGGCAGCGAGGCGCGGCACTGCTGTGGGCGGAGGAGGTGTTCCCGGCGCCCCCGCCCGCGCCCCGTTGCTCCCCGGTGACACGGATCCGATCTGCTCGCTACTTGCCCCCCCCCCCTCCTCACCTCCCCTGGGACCAGCAGCAGCCTTCGCACGACGGCTCGTCCTTGCTCCGGCGTTGGCCTGGCGTGGCGTGGGGCCGAGCGACAAGATCCAGCAGAGGCATTTCTCGAAGGGTTTCCGCGCGCCTCTTGCTCTCCACTCCGACAGCCTGCTATGCGTCGTCGCGCCTGCGAGCTGGTGGCGACGCGGACCTGCTGCCCCTGCCGCCGTGACCTCCCTCCGCCCGCAGTCCGCACGGCCGGCGCGGCGTACACGGGGACGCAGGCGAACGCTCGTCATAAAACATGTGACGGCCGTCACGAGCGCCTCCCCGCGCCAACCCCCCGCCTCCCCGCGCCGGACTGTTTTCGCGACAGAGAGGCATCAAACTTCCCGCGCCGCCCCACGCCGCGCACGGCACGGCCTGCCGCCCAGCCAGGCCTAACAGCCCTATCAAAAGTTTAACGCGACGCCTCCGTGTCGTCTGCTTGAAATAGAAGTGCGGGGCGCGTGGCTGGTACAGTACTGCACAAGTGTGGAAGTGTGCCCGCGTGGGCTGGCGCTGGCTGGCGCGGTGGACCCCAGTGGAGCACGTAATGAGATGGGCACAGAGTGCACTCGACACCGAATCTCGGTGCGCAGCGGCCGCGCATCGGCCGTCCATCCACCCATCCATTCATCCCATCCATCCATCCGATCGAGACCATCGAGAGACACCCCTCACCCCTCCCCTCCTCCCCGCTCCTTTCTGCTTTCAAATACAGCTGACGGGAAGCAAGCTCAGAGTTCGGGTCCCGTGTCGGTCGGCATTGCTCGGGCGCGGCCCGCGCCGGCTCGGCTCCGCTCGGCCCCGGCCGCGCTCGCTCGCCCGTCCGACTCGGCTCGGCTCGGCCGATGCTGCATGCTGCCCGCCCGCCCCCCGCCCCTTCCCCCTCCCCTGGTGGAGAGGAGACTCACCAGAGCCGCGCTGCCAACGTCGCGGGCGCGGCACCAGCGCGCGCCAAGTTTGAATGGGCGGAGCGCTCGGTCGCCTAGAGGGCGGGGAAGGGTGGTGGGCAGGGAAGGCGTCACCACCGTGGGCATGGTCACCGTGACGTGGTCATGTGTCGGTGAAATGACGTTTCTGGTGAAAGAACCCGTTGACGAGTGCCATATTGCGGTGTAAGTATTTGTTTCAAATGATACCGCATGACTAAGAAAACGGCACAGGAATCATTCTTTAGAGAAAGGAAGCCAAGTCACAGAGGATATGATAGTTTATTTGGTCTGAAACATAAGTTCTCAGCCAGTATCAATGCAAAGTTCATTATAACAAAATGTTATGTTTTTGTTTCAAAAGTAACGTTTCGCCTTCAACAAATGTGACGAGCAGTCTTGCAGTTGGTTTTCCCGGACCATCTGACGAACGACCTGGTGCTGTGCTGTCCGCTAACTTGGTCCGGTATGGTCCTGTGGGGTCGAATCGAGCCGTAGGGTCGCGAGCGTTCCGCATGTTGGCGGCCGTGCCGACAAGTTTACTACACCCCAGCCCTGACTGTGAGGCCTTCAACGCTCGGACCAGCGCCTCTTCTTTCTCGGATTAATGTGCGATTTCGGAATTTAACGTGGATGTGCGTGTCGCGAGAAGTTTCCGCGCGTGTTCGGGAGTGCGTGTGCGATCGAAAAGTGACCAAAATGTGCGGGGAAAAGTGTTTTCTGTGAGCTGAACGGCCGGCAGGGATACGCCGTCGTCAGCCGCGGCGCGCAGCCATTTTACTGAGGCAGTGCGGCAACGCTGCGCCGACTCCGCCATTCGAAACAAAGTGTTTTTCTCCAGGTGCAGAAGTTAGGCTCGATTTTCGTCCCAATTATTGTGATTTGGTGGCCTCCTATCGGTGATGCGGTAGCCGAAATGTCGCCGAAGGTGTCTGTGTGTGTGCGGAAGCGTGTGTGAGCGCTATGGAGAGCGAAGTGAAGCAGCGGAACCAACGGAATCGGCGACGGGAGCGAGCGCAGCGCATGCAGGCTCAAAGGGAGAGCCAGGAAAAAGGTGGTGGAGATAGTGCTGAGGATGAGTCTCCAAGCAGGGAGAAGCCTCAGAGACCACCTCCACCCAACAGAAGAAAACGCTCCAAGGAGCCCTCCTTCGAGGAGGATGTTGTGGATGGATTTGCTATCCTGTCCTTCAAAAGCTACGAGGATATTGAGGTAAGTGAGCAGTGCCTGTTTGTGACCTTAAAAAAAATTGTCAGTATTTGTTTATTTTGATCTGTGTAGACGTCTAAAATCACTGTTAGCCCTTATCTGAATTTTTCTCATTGATAGAACTTCATACAAAGTTAGGGGGGCACAGGTTGAAGTTGTAAACAAATAATTGATGCTACACTAGGTTATGGGTCATGTCAACACTAAAATATTCTTCTCTCTTCCTCTCTGAGACCGAGAGCAGGTAGTTTATTTTAAGAACTACAATTTTAATTTTCATCTCTTCTATCTATTGGCAATGAAACAAATTTTGTCCTGTAAACCTTCTAACTATGTGAGGTTATGTCGCCCACATTTAGGATTGTGAGTGCGTCTTGGGTTTCACTTATGTTTTTTAGGCACAGAAAGAAATGTAATTAGGATTCACATAGAGTTACCAAAGACACCATGCATTGCAAATTTCAAATTTTATGATATAATATCTGTGATACCCTTGTGGTCAACTATTGCATATAATGTGAATGCTGGACCTGACAACTTCGTAGCACAGACACACATCTTTTGAAGTAAAGTAATCTTGGGATTATTTTGTTTGAAATGTGGTGCATATCACAATAAACTTTCCTGAAGTAGTAGACAGTGGTGTTTTGTTGTCATTATGTTTATTACTCAGCTCATACTTGTTTCTAATTGAAAATTTAATGAGGAATATCCATTTATACTATTTTAGTGAGAATTAGTTTCTCCTTGACTCACACTCATTTTTGGGGGGGTCTACACTGTTTTATTAAGAGAAACTTTTTTACTATAGTGTGTACTGTACAAAGTGACTGGTAGACTGACTTCTCACTGTCCACTTTTCCAAATTGAAATTAATCTACTTCTAAATTATTCACTAGCAAGTAATTTTCAAGCTTCTTGGTATTTCTCTGTACTTACTTAAATTATATGAATTTTATGATGGGACATATACTTAACATGCCATTTTTATCCTTGACTTTTTAAAATTTTGTTTTTTAGCCCGCCCTTCTGCTTTGTTGTCTTGACATCTATATGCTGGTGTGAAATTTCATTTATCATTTCGCAACAGGATGACCGATCATAATAGATAAGCTGATGTGTTGAGAAGGAGGCTCTCTGTCACATTTGATCATGACATATGCATGATGATCATTTATCACCTTTAAGTGGTTCATAGATAAAAGCAGTTAAGTAGCCTTCAGCCCGGCTCACTTTTTGAGTGCCATGTATTTGATGAGCTAACCCTGTGTCCTGTGACATTGTGCCAAGTTGGCACTGGGCATGTGCCCATTGGGACTGCTTGCCTGCTTAAACTATGGTCAAAGACTTAGCCTTGTCTTTTGTAGAGGGAAACTTTTATTTTAAAGAAAACTTTGTCTCTTTAATGTGAAACTAATTATTGAAGTAAGGTTGACATTTTAAAAGAATCCCAAAAAATCTGAATATTTGAATAGGTTATTTAGTCAGACGAAGCAAGTACTAGTACTGCAATATTTTATTGACATTTTCAATCCGTTGATATTACATACTAATTAATCTTAGTGAGGTTTTAATTTAAATTTGTAGGAAGAATTTGTTTTCAATGCAGCTTTGTATTTTTGAAATTGCATGCAAGTCTCTCGCAATATGAATTTTTTAAATTATTTTTTTAAAATTAAGGCAATTGTTCTACTATATTTTTAGTCATAGCTTGGCAATCTTCCTTATTTTTATATAAGTCAGAAACGGAAATAGTAGTCATAGCGGTGCATGTTTTCTGCAGTACACAATTTTTGAACACTCACCCAAACCTAGTGATGGCTTAGGTGGTGGCACATTTTCACCGCAACAACAGCTGATCGGCTCCCGAGGCTCATAATGAATTACAGGCTAACGGGGCCTGTGTTTCTGACGTTTGACGTCGCGAGGTGGGTGCGTGAGTGAGTAGTCAGGTGACAGCTGAGGGGGCGTGGTCCCGCCCAACCCAATGGCCCGGGGAAGGGGGGGTGGGGGGGAGTCCTCTGTCTACAGCTCTGGGGGGAAGCTAGATGATCCCCGTTACTCTTTTACTCTCACAACGTGCGTTTGCCTCGGACCAATGATGCTGCCCGCCAAAGTCAACAACCACCATTCTGTGTGTGATTGACTCTCATTAGGGAGGGATCTGTTTACCCAGCCTGTGCCCAAGCGTGATTTTCCCTCTTCTACTTTCTCGATTTTTGGCGTGTACGCCGGATAGTGGGGCTCTAGTGGCGTGGTATTGACCTGGAGGGCCAGCAGGGCAATCTGATGACCACCACCAACCACCACCACGGCCGCCACCACCCCCCTGTTTCCTCTCGTGTGATTCCCCCTCTCTTATTCCCCACCCCCTCCTGTTTCCCTCGCGACGCCCCCGGCACATTTGTCTTTCTGCCAGGGTGCTCCATGGCGCTGCGGTGGGTGAGAAGGGGGGAGAGGGGGGCTGTCCCGGTCATGGGAATTAGTTCAGCATAGGGTAGGCGGGCGATTATCAAGCAGTTGCCAAACTGATTACTTGTCCGCTTCTCTCTCTCTTATTCGGCCGTTTGGCAGGGGGACGCTCATACAACAACCTTTTGCAAGTGGAAGTGCGAGTGAGAAAGGCTGGTCCTCTCTCACTCTCTTGTCGCGAAGAGTTCAGGCC
>NW_026267277.1:485268-486809 GCF_000697945.3 Frankliniella occidentalis | reverse complement strand
GGGGGGGGGGGACTGATAAGATGTGTGCCTGTCTCCGCTGTGACTAACAAGTCTGCACATACCGCCGCAGTGTGTGCGTGCGTGTGTGTGTGTGTGTGTGTGTGTTCCTAAGCTTCCCGTCTGGCCGCTCTCGGTACAGTCTGCCAGGGAATGTCACAGTGCCACAGCCGACTTTGCGTTTGCTTTTCGGCTGCCCCCCGGCCCGGCGTCTTCTCTTTTGGAAGTCAGGGAGCCGAGGGGGCCGCGACGCCGTGGGGAGCCGTCGCCGTTCGTGGTCAGGGAAGACTGCCTCGGCCCCGCGGCGCCCTACTGGTGGCGTGGCGGGGCGCGGCGGGGCGCGGCGGGGCGCTGCTCTGGGGCCTTGCGCAGCAGGGAGCGAGGGGGAACTTGTCCCGTCAACAGCTGGGTCGGGCGGACCATGCAGCGGGCTGCGCCGTGCACGCTGCTGCCCTGCCCCGCCGCCTCGAGACCGGCTCGGCTCGGCTCGGCTCGGCAGTCTGAGTTCGTTCACCCGCTATGCCTGTCTATAGCCGGCAAGCCGCTAGAGCGCTCTGCTAGGATACACTGTTGGAACGGTCGCCGGTCGGGCGTGGGACTGTACCAATGGTTACGGGAGAGGGAGAGAGACTGGCACAGAAAAAATAAATAAGAGAAAAGGGGGAAGAGGTGGAAGCTGCAGGTGAGGCTCGAACCCGTGGGGCGAGGGCCCTGAGCAGGAGAGGCCTTTTAGGGGAAAAGGAAAGGGCAATTTCATCTTAAACGGTGCAACAGCATTCCTCTTTCCTCTGCGAGCTCGCGGTGCGGCTGAGTTTTTCGGGGACGCGTCGCCTTCTCTGCAGGGGCAGCCGGGGGAGCTGCTGCGGCCCGCGGGCGCGGGTCCATCTTAGGGCCGTGTGCGTGTTTGTATTTCACTTTGAGGCGCAGAAGTAGCGGGGGAAAAAGAAGAGGGGAAAGCGGTCGGAAGCAATATGATGATTATATTCCTCCATTTCAATATTGCGTAGAGGGGTTTTTATGCCCGTGGAGGCGGAGGGGAGCGCCGGCCGTGGGGGTGCGTGCCGCCACAGGCCACCCACACCCCCCGCCGCGCTGGCCCCGCCGCGCTGGCCGGCCGAGGGAGGGAAGGGAGATATGGGGCCACTCACTCACTCTGACCCCCCTCTCTCTCTCGCCCCCGCGCGCAGCCCAAACCGGCTGCTACCCGTCACTCGTTTTTACAGAAAGCTTCTATTTTATTTTCCGAGCGATCAAACTGGGAAAATGTGTGACGGCCGGTTGGAGGAATGGGTTTTATCCGCGTTCACCTTTGCCTTCCCCGGCGGGACTGGGAGCCGGTGGAGCTGGGGCGGGGGCCTGGCCGGGGCCGCGGCGGCTGCTGGGGCGTTAATAACAAACAATGGGGGGAATTTAGTGGCTGGGCCGGTCTGGGCGCGCGCGTGGAGACCTAATAACTTACAGAGTGTAATCCTCGTAATCGGCGGGCGGGCTAGTGGCTGACTCTGTGTCCGGCCGGGTTTTACTTTAATTTCCAGCGTGCCTCG
>NW_026267277.1:483825-485218 GCF_000697945.3 Frankliniella occidentalis | reverse complement strand
GCCTCACCCCGCCCCGCTGTAATGCCCGGACCGCACGCAAGTCGCTGCTCTTCCCCGCCGCAGGTTGCGCGATGCCCCGCGTCCGCTTTATCGAACCTCTCCCGGCTCTCCCGCGCCCGGTTCCCTCTTAGCGCGCTTCCCAGGGCGTCTCCCCGCCGCTCTGCTCGCCGCTGCTGCTTTTCTTTTTATTCTATTATTATTTGCGGTGAACCCGTCCGTGGCGCGGCGTGGCGTACCTGCTCGCTTGGCTGCCCCGCGGCCCCCGCCGTCGCCGCCCGGCCCCGCCCGCTCCCGGCTGCCGATGCTGCTCTTGCGCTTTTTCTTCCACTCCTTTTTGTAGTACTTTGGTTTTATTGTGTTCCTTTTTCTTGCCTCGTCCAGAGTGTCCTATTAGTAATTCTGCACACTTCTTTTGTGTATCGACTCTTCCTGCCCGCCAGGTAGGGAAGCTGCCGTCTAAAACCAAGTTGCAACAGCTACTCCTTACTAACGCACAAAAAAAGCGAAAGAAAAAAGGCACGACAGCGACATGTTTAAACAATGGGAGAGGGCGCTAACTATTCCTGTCTTTGCGAGTTGAAGTAAAAGCTTACCGTCTTTAACCATCCTCAGCTCCCCTGGCTCTGAGCGAGTAGGCAACCCGCGCGCACTCGTGCGATGCGGTACAGCTTTTGAAGATGCCAGGGGTTTTCTCCAGTCCCCCAATAGTTCAAGTTTCAATAGGGCTAATACGTTCGGAAGTTCGCATCAGTACTTTACTTTTTTCCTTCAGAGCATGAAAGTCGCCGAATTCTTTCGAATATTCATATTTCTTTTCAAACACTTGGGGCTATGTGATTTTGCACTCCTGATGGTGTGTGCTTGTAAGTTGCAGTCTTTTTTTGTTTTTGATATCAATGTTGGCTAGGCTTGCGGTTTTTTCCACCTTTTCATTTTTCCCCCCCACGGAATGGAAGCCTTTGCACGCGCCAGTGGTCTAGAAGGTGGACTGGCTTGATCAGACGTGCGGTCGGCTATCAGCCTGGAGAGGGGTTTGGCCGAGTCTGACGAGGATCGAGTGATAAGTCTTGCTCCGGTCCAGGCCGAGGCCAGCCGAGACCCGCGGGGCGCCCGGGGCCCCGGGCCCGCCATTCATCCACTGAAAGGCAAGGCGCTGCCTGCGAGGGCCCCGCTCCTTCAGCCTGCCATTCATCGGCACCCTTTACCCGGGGAGCGAGAAAGCAAGCGTGAGCAAGCAAGCAAGCGAGAGCGAGCGAGAGCGAGAGCCCACCGGCGTATTAAATCTTTAGCGTCGTTTGCCTTTGCCGCTGTGTGTGTGTCGGGGGCTTGCGAACACAAGCAGCAGTGCTGTAAGCACACGGCTGTCGCCCGCGCCCCGCCCCGCCCCGCCCCG
>NW_026267277.1:472295-482905 GCF_000697945.3 Frankliniella occidentalis | reverse complement strand
ATAATATTAATTTTTACAAGGTTTGGCGCGGTTACGAAAAATTGCCTGTAATGGGGACGTTGTTCCAGCAGCACGCGTGTGGGGTCGGCGTTGGGTCGCGCCCCCGCCCCAAGCTTGTGCACACGCTGTGACGTCAGCGCCCGGTGCGCGTGCTCTATGGCGGCGCTGATCGGCTTATCAGAGCGTCACGAGGACGCCACGAGGACCCCGTCCACTAAAAGCCCCCTAAATGGTGGCCGCGCCATCGCCGTGAGTCGGGAGAAACAGCCCGGGGCGCGGGGGGCCGCCCAGCCCCGCTCTTCGTGCCGGAAGACTAAAGGCTCCAATTATTGCGATGGAGTGAGTGAGAGAGATGGCGAGCATCGGCGGCGGCGGCGGCGGCGGGCGTGGTGAGGAGAGGGCACTGCGGGCCCCCCAGACGGACGGACGGACAGGCGTTTGGAGCTGATGAAGACGAGCGAATGCAAGCAACTGCGGTCGACGTGGGTAGGAGGGAGGAGTATAGTTGTTTCAGAGAGAGAGAGGGAGAGAAATTCATGTGTGGATGGGGAGAAATATATGATGATGACGACGAGCGGGCGGTCCGGTGCGGCAGTGAGGTTTGATAAATACGCCGAGGAAGCGGCTAGAGCGACCGGAAGGTGATGGACACGGCGAGATACAACGAGCAAGGTGCCGACGGGCCGAGCAGGGCAGGGCCGCCGCGCCGACCGGTCTGGCGTACTAGGCCGGCGGCCCTTTTACTAGGCGTGACGCCGACACGGGTGTCGGCGTAGCACGCGCGGTGAGGACAACCGTGTTGTTAAATCTCAAAGATTTGCTAATTATTATCCCCCTCCCCTCCCCACCATTTCCCTCACATTTTCTTTCTGAAGAGAGAATGCGCCAGTTCGTTGGTCACTCCATCTTGCGGAGATAGGTAACAGGTTTTTATCATTTCCCGCTGAGACGGAAAAGCTCTCGCTGGCGCTTGATCCGCTGCTGCACACAGGCGCCCGTGGCTACGCCACCGTCGGCTGCTCGTGTGTTCGCGCCTCCGGTGAGCATTCTGGGCACGATTTGCGAATTTGCAACAACCGCGGAAGGAAGGGGAGGGGGAGGGAATCCGAGGCGCGCGTGGCTCTGTGAATGGGTCCTCCCTTCGCCCGGTTATTCGCCCGACTCTACCCCGGCCGTTTCCACCCCGCCCGACACTACCCCAGGGAGCAAACGGGGCAGTAGAAGCTGAGGCAGGGGCATCCGAAAACCAATACGGGAGGGAAGCAGGCCCTGCAGCGAGATTGTGTGGTCGACGAGGCTGCTGCTACTCGCGGGCAGGAGGAGTTTGGGGCGGAAAGCAGGGGAATTGGCCATTTGATTTCGATTCCCTTCCAACTTTTTTTGCCCTCTCTCTCCCTCTCTATCTCTCAAGCCTGTGGACTTTTCAATGAGTGGAAGAGAGCAAAAGCGAAAACGACGAGCAGGGCGCTTCGTGGGTGTGATAATTTCTGTGCTATCTGTTTTTTCTGTGGTTATTCGTTTTTCCCTCTTTGTTTAGGTATTTCTTGTTTCCCTTCCCACCGACCCGACACGTGGCGCCTATCTTTGCTTGAGCCCGTGCTTATGTGGTGGTATAGGGGCCCGCTGTGGTCAAACTTTCCAGCCCGAGTTGACACCTCGAAACTTCCCCACCCCTTTGTGATCCTATCGAGAAAGTGGGCAATATAAGGAGGGAGGGGGAGACAGGCGCTACAGGTCACGGTCGTTCAGTCAGGCAGTCGTTAGGGAAGGAGGCAACCTGGCAACTCTCTTCAATCAATTATTTGGTATTCGGTGAAGCTTTAATAAATGTTTTCTCACACGTTGTCGTGTCTCGTGTGCACAGCTTATTGTCGATTTCGGCCTGACTGACGGTTCGGCCCTCTCTGCGTTTGTTTGTTTGTTTGGCTGTCATGACTGAAATGTTTTGCCTTCTTGTTACAGGTGAGTGGTCATGCGGTTCAGCGTGACGCGGTGAGTGGCTGTCTGTCTGCATGAAGCGCCCCCCCCCCCCTCCCACTCCGGCAGGAAAGAATAAATGGATAGAATAAAGCTGGTCTCGTAAACACCTGCGCGCCCGATAAAGTGGAATCGGCGGAACACTTTCAGAGCGCGGGCGTGTCGGGCCGCATTGTTCTAGTCCTATTAGGCTGCGCTTCGGCTTCATTGATCCCTTTTGAACTTGGGCGAAGCGGCCTGGAACGCCGCGCCGCCTCGCCCCGCCTCGCCCCACCTCGCCCCGCTACGCCACGCCCTCGGCCACGCTACGCCACGCCCTACCACGCCCTCCCCTACTAGGCCATTCTCCTGCCGCAGTAGTGTCGGGGTTATATGGCCCTCGTTTCGCTTGCAGCGTCACCCCTTTGCCCTTCGCACCTCCCCGCCGTACTCCTTCCCTTGCGTTCCCCGCGCGCGCTAGCGGGGAGCTCCCCGTGCCTAACGCTGCCATAATTCCCCCCTCACTTTGCCCGCCATAAAATTAGCGTGACAGGCTGTCGCGTTGATTTAGCCGCGCGCTGTGATAGAGATGCGCCCCTCCCCCGCCCGGGCGCTCCCTCACCCAGCTCCCCCCGTTCCATCAGCTTCCTCGGCTCCCTCCGTTCCCGCAGCTCCCTCGGCTTCTACTGCCCCCTCCACTTCCTAAGCTTCCGTCTCTTCTTCTCTATATTGTTCTTCCCTCCCGTCAAGCATTTTTCACGTACTCCTTTCATCTTCATTTGCTTCTTTTTCCTGCTGCGCCCTGAGCCTGTCCCCCGTCATTTTCTTGCCCTTCCCCCTCCGCCCCCTCCCTCCTCCTGCCCCTCTTAGACAAGTTGTTGTCTGGAAGCGACGCGAGGGATTGGGTGGGATGCGACCGTCCGGTCCAGTTATACGTGACAAGGGTTAAACATGGGCGCCAGGAAAGGGACGCTGCACGGGGTGAGAGACGAGAGAGAGAGTCGGAGTGGGAGAAAGACACTGAGAAAGAAATGAAGAGTCTTGTGAATAGATGGAATCGGGATGATGGAGAAAGAGGGCGATAGAGTGGTGGTGTTGCGGCGAGGCGTTATATTTGCCCCGCTGGATTTGACAAGATCGATGGCCTTTTCTCCGTCTTTCTCGCTCTTGCCCCTCTCACCATTCCCCCTATCACTCTTCCGCCCCCGGGGCTGGTGGGGCCTCTGTGCCCTCTGAGGGACTCGGGTAGGCCGAGGCCGTGGCCTTGCAACTCGCAGGGCAGGGATTCTTTTTCATCTCGCACACTTCCAGGAGCCGCCTTTGGCCGCGGCCGGGGAGAGTCGTTTCAATTTAATTCTTAAACTTTGCTGACCCCGCGATAGCTAGCTAGCTGCCTCGTGGCTCATGCCCGGAAGAGGAAAATGGGGACAGGGGGGCGGGGGCGGAGGGAGAGCCCGGTGGAGTCATGTTGGCACGGGGATCAAATCCGGAGCGCGCTGTTTCTCCTCTGTAATGATGCTGAAGATCAAGTGGCTGGTGATTGAGGCGGGGAGGAGGCACCTCGCCTTCCTCCTGGAGCCCGGGGGGTCCATGACCTCTGTTCCGGCGGGGCCCCTCTGTCCTCCCGCACCTGGCGGTAGATTGTTTCTCCGCGGAACATTGATAAACCAACTGTTCAACTGCATAACACTGGCAACTGTTATGTGCACCTAAAGTCACATGTTGTCGTCAAACGTAATTATTTTCACATTTTAAGGTGGATACAGAGTTTGCTAAACGCGAGCGTGATTTTCACGCCCGGCGTGATGAAAGTCGGTTCCTGATAGGCTGTGTGAAGCTTACGAAGCGTGAAAAATCACGCTTGCGTTAAAAATCACGCTTGCGTTTCGTGAACTCTGTATCCACACTTATTATTATTATTATTATTATTATTATTATTATTATTATTATTATTATTATTATTATATAAATCTTGGCCTGTTGTGTTGGCGGTGTGCAGGGCGTTGCATTTTAATGTGCCGTTTGATGGCTCTGGCCGTGGCTCGGGCGGCGCGCGTCCGTCAGGAAACTCGTCCGTGTTCTGGGTGATTTCCTGCCGCGGCCTCAAAGGGGAGCCCCAAAGGGGAGCCGCACCGTATCGCAGTCGCCACGCAACGTCACTCAGTGGTGGCGAGGGTGAGGGCTGCTGCCACCCCCGGGCCGGCGCACCTCGCACCCCGACCTCGGCCTCGGTTCACAAACAGCTGACCGCGACGTAAGTGGGAGTGTCATAGAGAGGTCATCGCGGACGTCACTGTTTCCTTAGCCGCGCGTCATCGAAACGGTAACCAAACCACACAAAACGCCTTATCTATCCTTAACTGGGTTGAGACCGGCAGAGACAGAGAGATACAGGTACTGCCGTTGGGCTTGCCAACAAGCTAAGAGAACTCCCGGTGAAGCCCCTAGCTAGTTAGGCAACTCGCCCACACGCCTGCATTACGGGACAGTGCAACCATACGGGGCTCTTAGCCACGCCACATGTAAAAATAGAGCGAAATCTTGCCTCAACCACTCTACAAGTACAAGTCAACAAACAGACTAAAGTCAGTCTGAATTGACAGGCTATTCAGTCGCGCGGGCTACCACATGACCACATGATCATGCGTATGGTCATACTAGTATGTAAAAGAGACATCGCTCTGGGACTCACCTTGTCAAATCAACAGACAAAGAAAGCCTCGCAGTTCAAACTGACAAAGCTGTCGACAGTCCATAACGATGGTTGCTTTTATTTTTGTGGGTGGGAAGCTCTTCAGAGCGCGCGCGCACAGTGACTGGGGAATGAGGTAGCGGCCTCGAAGCCTGCACGTGGCTATCGGGAAGCTAAATGAATCTCGGTGGTGTATTGAGGATTGGGTGGGGGGAGGGGAGGGGAGGGGTTGGCGGGTTTGGTGCCGGCTGATCGCAGGAGAGGGGAGAGGGAGAGGAGACAGACGGACGGAGGGGAGGGGGGAAGTGGAGAGACTTCGGCGCGGCGCGGCGTGGCGTGGCGCGGGATGGGATGAGTGTAATGAATGTTACCGGGCCGGCGGGCTGAATATTCATCGGGCTCGCTTAGCAGCCCGGCGACCGCGTGTGCGTGCTTGTGCGCGTGCTTGTGCGTGCGTGCTTGTGCGCGTGCTTGTGCGTGCGTGCTTGTGCGCGTGCGTGCGTGCGCCGTGCCGTGTTGGCGCATGGTGCCACACACATCGATACTGCTCGCCCCGGCGGCACGACCCCGCCCGGGCTCTGGGCCTGGTTGTATTATTATTGTCCGGGGCTGCGTGCGCGTTTCTCTCTCGCTCTGTGCTCCTCCACTCCGCTCATGCGCCGCGGTGCGCTGCACTCATGCACTTGCTGTTGTGGAGGCGGAATAAAATTGAAACTCGGCGAGGATGAGTGGGTCTGGCTGGTGGTGGCGTGTGCTTGGGCGGTAGAATATGGTAACGCCGCAGGGAGTCGGTCGGAGCGGAGAGAAAACAACACATTTATGTACGATTTGAACCTAAACTGAAGCTGCTAAAATCTTACATTTACGACGTGAGAATTTTCTTCTGCGCAAAAAGATTGTCTGAAACATTTTATTGGAAACAGATTTGCGTAAACCTTACTCATCCGCGCGTGCCCTGTGGTTCGTCTGAAATTATTATGGGCCGGTGAGTGGTTGGATGGCTCGCTGTCTATTTATATGATGGTTTGAGTCGTGGATAACCGCGGGGCGGGGCGGGGCGAGTCGCGGTGGGGAGCACCTGACTCGGAATGCGGCGCGAGGGAAAGTGAACCGCTGCTGCTGGCCGTGCAGCGTGCCCGGCGTGCCGCTGTGCCGGGCGTGCGTGCCGCTGTGCCGGGCGTGCGTGCCTGTGCCGGGCGTGCCGCTGTGTAGGCTGTGCAGGCGTGCTGGTCTGCCTCTGTGCCGTGAGTGCTGGCGCGTTGCTGCGCCTAGAAGAGCAGTTCTTTTGGCGTAAAGAATTGTCATTTACCTCAACGAAAATTTCATAGCAGAAATCAAAGAAACGTTTTTCGTTAGGATGACGAACAACTTTGTTTCAATCCGACAAAAAAGGAATTTTTTGTCATATTAAATTGAAATAGTTGAGCTTACGTAATGTTTTATTTGTTCCAACTAAAATTTAATTGGTTTCGGCAACGTTAAAATGTTGTTGTTAGAGAGATGTAGTTTTCTGGGTGTGTGCCGTCGTGCAGCTGTGCCCGGCTGTGCCCGGCTGTGCCGCCGTGCCGGTGCATCGCGTGTCGACCGTTTGCATTATGGACGTGATATCGGGTGTAAGGCACGGGGCGCTAATGAATGAATGAGGGCCACTGAATGACGGTCATGCCCGCCGGAGAGATGGCCTCTGGCCAAAGGTGTTTTGGATTGATGATGTGCCGTCATGCTGCTGGCGCCACGCCCCGCCACGCCCTCGTGTTCGGCACCTTCTTCTTCTCCCTCCTCGCCGCCGCCCACTCTGCTTGTAAATATTGTTGGCTGTTTGCAGTGTGATTGATCCCTTTGAGTCGGGCCGCCCCGAGGGCCGCGCCTCCCGGTAGCAAAAGGTTGCGGACTGACGGCGGCCAGATTGTTTTGGGCGCGGTGAGGGGCGCGGCGGCGGGCGGGGCGCGGAGGGGCCGTGCCGAAAATAGAGGGGCCTTCCTCGAGTGAATAGCTCGGGGAGTGGCGGGGCGGGAGCAGGAGCAGGCGAGGCAAAGGTGTCGAAACGGTTGTGCTGTTTTTTTTTTTACGAACAGTTGGTGTCTGTAATGCTTTTCCTTTCCCTTTCTTCCGAGGTGGTGTGCTTCTTGTGTGTGCCTGCGAATTTGGCGTGTGTCGTTACATAATTGCCTCTCCTCAGCCTTCTGCTTCTTTTCTGCCCCGCGGGTGCGGAGCGGCGTTGAGTGTGTACTACTGCTGGCGCGCGGCTGTATTGTTTCTGGCGAGGGGTTATTTGCACGGAATCTCATCAGCGGCGGCCGTGCGCTGCTATCGATTTATCGGCGGCAAATTAGTCGTGTTATTCACACAGCAGCGCCACGCGGCTGGGGCGGGGCAGAGCCGCGCGGCGTTTTAATCTCACCCTTCATTTGAGGCGCCGAGAGAGAGAGAGAGAGAGAGAGAGAGAGACGAGGAGGGTGGGACTGAGTGAGCCCTGCTGCACTGACAGATTGCGGCGCCGCGTGATGCGATATAGCTCGGAGATTAAACTGGATTTGCTACTCGCTCGCTCCCCTGCTGCTGCCGCCGCTGCTGCTGCCGCCGCTGCTCTACTAACGCTCTGCTAACGAATGGCGTAAGGCGAGCGGGTAAGTGCGTGTCGAGACAGTTTGTGCGGCGCCCAACTTCAGCCGCCGCCACCGCGCGCCGCTGACTTGACTTCCGCGCAGAGTGTTGGCTGCCCCCGCCTGTCTTTCCTGAGTGGGCTTTTTTCTTGCTTTCCTTCTCAACTTTTTATTTTTCTTTTCCTACTCTTTTTTTGGCCGTGTGCTCACGTGGTGGTGGCGGCGGGCGGGGGGCAACTCTCCTTTGCAGAAGTCAGCATGCGCTGCGTGGCGCGGTTGTGTGTGAGCGCGGGCGCGCCTAGACGAGGAGTATCGGATTGAAATCCTCTCCGGTTTCCGCAGCGAAAGCTACACGGCGGCAAGGAAGAAGAAACCGGAGCTCCTGCTTGGGGGCCGGGAGGCGAGCCGGGAGGGGTAGGACAAAAGCCCTGCTGACGGTGACGACGTGGCAGAGGGTTCGACTCCCCGCGCCGCCCTGCGCCTCCAGCGCGTGCCGAGGCAAATCGTGTTTTTTCCTTGTTTGTGTTTATTTTATCCCCTCCCCCATTCCCCGACAAGGCGCAGGTCGACCCTCTCTCTAGTCGTCGACTCTTATCGCAATCTCAATCAAGTCGAGCCCCTGGGACCCCCGGCTCGCAGTCGCTGCCCCCCGCCGGGGCCCCAGCGACCTTGTGCGCCCCCGTGGCCCTTGCCGCCCTGCTGCCGCCCTGCTGCCGCCTGCCGTGGGCGCTGCCCTGCCCGCTGAGGGGACCCTGGGGCTCGCCGCCCCGGGGCGTAACCTGACGAGTTCGACGAATAACGCCCAACAAGCGCCTCTCTGCCGGTGAAGCGCCCACCACTTGCCGTTGCCGCCACAACCACCGCAGTTATCAAGGTCTTACTTGAAGTTTTTATTCTTATTATGATAAGTGATTATCAATTTATCCCTCGTTTCTTTCCGCGTAAAAGGAGACGCTGTAGGCTAGGCTGGCTATGTGTGTGGGGGGAGCGGGCTCAGTTCGTCGTCATATCTGCGGAAGAGGAGTAGAAGAAGAAGGCAGATGTAATAAAGTTGGCCACGGCAGAGTTGTGCGTGAGATTTATGTGAGCGAAGGGCAACGCCAACTTGTGTTATTTTATCGCCATGATTGCACTTTTTCTCTCTCTCTCTTCCGTTTCGCCGCCAGCCGCTCTGGCCGCGAGCGATTGGCGCGGCGGCGGCGGCGGCGGTGGTATCGTCGTCATGTAGTGTGTCTGGGTGCGGTCTCTGATCGACACAGCTTAAGAAAAGGGAAGTAATATTGAATCTGAAGGGGAACTCTTTAATAAAAATACAGCTTGACCGACACGGCGTGGGTCGGTAAGGATTATACTTCATCCGTTTCTCAGGTGATTAAAAACGGAGGAGGGGGCATTTTGTTGCTGTCACGGCTACACATGTGTCGGCTGCTATCGAGCTGGGATCTCTGAGTCGACGGTTCCCGAAAAGGGCAAAAGTTGATGTTATTTTTGTGGCGAGAGGTCCTGTCCGCAAGAGCGGAGGGACAGGACAGGCAGGGCAGCCTGGCCTCTCTCACAAGTTGATCACGTCGTTTCGCTCGGCTCGGACCAGTGCCGGAGCTGCTGGCTGCTCTTCGGGCTGCTCGACTCAACCCGGCCGACCCGCCGCGACTCGGACTTGCCCCGTGTGGTGAGAGGGAGTAGTGAGAGGGAGAGAGAATGAGAGAGAAGAGACGGAAGAGAGGGGAGGCAGCGGACGTGGCGTGGGGTGCCTCGAGCAAAGCCCAGCCTGGGCTGCCTCTGGCGGTCGATGATGTCGTCGGTATGCCCGACCAGGCGCTCGGCCGCGCTCGGCCGCCCTCGGCTCGGCAGCCGGCCCGCTCGGCTCCGCTGCTTCGCCGCCTCAGTTGGCCGCCGGCCGCCGGGCCCGGCGGACGCCCCTCCTGTCTCCCAGTCTCGCCGCTTGCGGCCCGCGCCGCGCTCCGTCTCGCGGCCCGCGATGTGGTTCTCGTCGCGCCACGAGCTTCAGTTCGCATCTCCACCGCCCCTGGATTAACCTCGACAGACTTTGAAATAAAAATATAATACATGTGTGTGCGTCTAGAAACTGTTTCGTCTAGAGTAGAGGCAATTTGGCAGCTTCGGAAGCTTTGAATTATTTGGTGTTCGCATCTGGCTATTCCGTTTATTCTGGAAGAACAAAGGCTTATACCTTTCTCTGTTTCCTTTCCTGCGATTGTGGTTGTCTGGATCTGTGGACCCCCCGGCCAATCGGGACGCCCGTGAAAAGCAAAGCAAACAAGCTCTGACTATTTCCTTCACTTGAGTCCCTGAAAAGATTGAAATAGCCTTGTACAAGAATACCGATTGTAATACAAAGTATTCGCTTCGGAATTACTAAGCTGCCAAAGCCCGTCGTTGTGTGCGTTGCGTGCCAGCGGCTGCGTCTCTATGGGCTGTCTGGAGAAAACGCCCATAGCCTCTGAGAGTTGTCCTTTTGCCCCGTCCCTATCGAGATCTCTATCGAGATTTCTTTTGAGATACCGAATATCGATGTTTACGTTCGGCGCCTTCGTAGCCGCGACCACTGATGGCGCAGATCGGTGTGCCACCCATGACCTATTATCGCCTCACTCACACAAACTTGCTTAAACGACATCGTCGAAAGTTATGACCAGTTCATCTTTATAACAGATAACCCCGCGCCTGCACTGGATGCTAAGATTTGTCGTTCGGGCAGTCCGCACTGCGTTGAGCCATTCACGAATTTCTTCTGAGACACATCAATTTTTTGTTATCTACGCTTTTGAAAAAATACGGTTACAAAGTATGGCAGAAAGCAGTTCTGCTGCGATTTCTCGGCGGTCAAATTTTGTTGGGGGGAGGGGGGGGCGAAGTTTACTACTGTGACCTGTGACAGTTTCAATTCAGACTGTTGAGCATCTGGTTTCGAAAGAGCGATGTCCCTCTCGCTTCCGTTCCCTCGAGTCTCGGTGGTTTAATACCTTTATTTATTGGCTAGCAGGGACAAGTTTCCGTGACGCCAGGGAGGGTGGGGGGAAGGGAGAGAAGGTAGGGGCTTGTACGGCGCGGGTTATGCAAATAACTTTGGCACCAGAGCATCTTGGTGAAACATGGCCCTGTCGCGGCAGCCCTCTGAGTTTGATAGGGTCGGCATAACCACCACCACCAGAATCATTCTTGTGTTCTGGGACACTACTCTTTTACTTAAGATACGTAAAAGAACGAATTACGTTACAACACAGACAAATCTGGAAGAACATCTTCATTATGCTGTACAGTTAAAGATCTTAAGAACATCACTTCCCACTCCACCACTTTTATTACCGCACCTCAGCTTTTAATCAGCATTTAGTCTG
>NW_026267277.1:471805-472245 GCF_000697945.3 Frankliniella occidentalis | reverse complement strand
CCAATGTATTGATGATGTGACAGGTAGAGGCAGCACCTTGAAAGGCTCGTCTATAAAGGGGCAAGTTTTTCTGGTGGGTAGACCGCGCCGCCGCGGGCAACGGGTCCCGGATGCCAGGTGTGGGGTCCCTCGGAGTTGCGCCGCCTGCCTTCTCTGCCTCGCAACAAAACAAACCAACAAAGTTACCACAACACTGGAAAAACAAAGGATACGACGATACTGCACCTTTTATACAGGTGCTAATGTTGTAGTGCCTCAAGAAGTGCGGCACTAAAAATCCAGTGCTAGGTTTATCACCTTCAGGGCAGTTTAACGCTTTTTGTAAAAGCACTAAATCATTAATACCCTCATAAATTCCCTAGCACCCTATTGAAGGTGCTAATTACCACCTTTGCATTTTCAGTGTAAAATTCTATCCTCACACCCAACTCTATTTTCGC
>NW_026267277.1:463404-466961 GCF_000697945.3 Frankliniella occidentalis | reverse complement strand
ATAAGGGGCACGGGCGCTGTTTTATGGGCGTGTACCAGCACCACCGCAGCTGCGCGCCGCCCATGCTGCGCCGCGCGTTACAAAGTATAGGAGCTGTGCTGGCAGATAATAGAGACTACACGGAACCTGTTTAACGCGACTCTGTTACGCCCCACGCCCCGCCACGCCGCGGTCCGTGATTTTGTGGCGCCTGCGGCGGCGCTGCCTCTTCCACTTGGACGCCCCGCCGCGCCCCGCCCCGCCCCGCCGCGCCCCGCCGCGCTGCTGCCGCTGCGATCAAAGCGACGTGACTATAGTACTTTTCTCGGCAGTGGATGAAAGGGGTTGGGCTAAATTTGTCACGCTACACTTGTGTTATTGTCTTGGGGATACGATGGTGTGGAGGTTTGATTGTCCTGCTCTCCTCCCCAAAGTTTCTGCGCTCGCCGACGGTCTCCTCTGTTGTGTTGACCGGCCCGCGTGGACCCTGCGGTGTTTTACAAGCTCGCTAACGGCGCTGTCTCTTTCTCTGTTGCAGGTGAGCCCGCCCGACCCGGAGCAGAGTTAGTCCAGGCAACGAAGGTTTTGACCCGGAACAAAAATATGTAAAGCTGGATTTTTGATATGTTGTGCAGTTTGATGTGCTGAATCGAGTACTGAAGAGTCTACCGACCTAACTCGTGAGCGTTCACCGGAAATTGAACAAAAGGGCCTAAATGCAGGGGTTTGCGGTATTCGCTGTGGGTCCGAAACTATTCGTCCGATTTTCACGAGAACGGTGTCGAAATGTTCGGAAAAGAGCAAGGAACACGTCGACTATAAAACAAAAGTCGCGCGGTGTTAAATTATGTGCTTAAATTTGATCTTAATGAAAAAAGTTCGTTTTTCAAAAGTGCGTTTAAAACATATCACGTCATATCTCTGGAACGAGGCGGTAGACTCAAAGATGACCAAAGCAAACGATGTGTGTCCATTCTTCAGCTCCACGTCGCTGTTTTCAGATTTTCGGCACATTTAACCGTTCAGGTTCTACGCGCCTTGAACCGAAGCAGTGCAGAGCCCCCGGAGCCGCCCCGCCGGAGCCCGCCGCTGGAGTCGGGGTGGTGGTGGGGGGAACCCAGCGCGCTCTCTCTCCCTCGCCTGCATGCGACAGACAAAGATAGAGAAGCGCGCGCTCGCCCCGCCGGCCGGCTGAAGGAGCGAAAATAAACGTCAAATATCTTACGTTTAGAAAATAGACAGGGTATTTTGCTTTCGTGCATCGGGTAGAACTGAGTGTCCTCTACGCTCTTCTGAAGAGTCTACTCGGCGATCTCATACGGGAAGCGTATGCACCGAGGAAAACCCCAATCATGCACTCCTACCTTTGAACGGGTATTGAAGGTGAAAGGTGAAAGGTACGACACTTCAGATGAGCGTATTTATAAGAGAAAAGTGCCCTCTTTACAGTGGTATAAAGTGCCGCTGCAATAAATTAAAAGAAACAACGGAAATAAGAGTTAAGGAGGCTCAACCGTATTTATTGTCCTATAAAATTAAGCACGTTGGTCAAAAAGGGGTGAAAGGAGCGCTCAAATCGCAAAATAGCAGAGGACGTACCCCCCCAAAACCGCATATCGCGCATTCAACTGAGATACACGTGGCCCGGTAGCTAAAATGGTTCTCGAGATAGAGACTATTAAAGGTCACGCATCGACCGATTTCCAACGAAAACGTTGATTTTGTTTTGATTGCCCGTGGTATAGTGCCACTATATCCTCGATGAAGTGTTATAAAGCTAGAGAATGTGTGGTTTTGGGGGGGTACTTCCTCTGCTATTTTGCGATTTGAGCGCTCCTTTCACCCCTTTTTGACTAACGTGCTTAATTTTATAGGACAATAAATACGGTTGAGTCTCCTTAACTCTTATTTCCTTTGTTTCTTTTAATTTATTGCAGCGGCACTTTATATCACTGTAAAGAGGGCACTTTTCTCTTATAAATACGCTCATCTGAAGTGTCGTACCTTTCACCTTTCACCTTCAATACCCGTTTAAAGGTAGGAGTGCATGATTGGGGTTTTCCTCGGTGCATACGCTTCCCGTATGAGATCGCCGAGTAGACTCTTCAGAAGAGCGTAGAGGACACTCAGTTCTACCCGATGCACGAAAGCAAAATACCCTGTCTATTTTCTAAACGTAAGATATTTGACGTTTATTTTCGCTCCTTCAGCCGGCCGGCGGGGCGAGCGCGCGCTTCTCTATCTTTGTCTGTCGCATGCAGGCGAGGGAGAGAGAGCGCGCTGGGTTCCCCCCACCACCACCCCGACTCCAGCGGCGGGCTCCGGCGGGGCGGCTCCGGGGGCTCTGCACTGCTTCGGTTCAAGGCGCGTAGAACCTGAACGGTTAAATGTGCCGAAAATCTGAAAACAGCGACGTGGAGCTGAAGAATGGACACACATCGTTTGCTTTGGTCATCTTTGAGTCTACCGCCTCGTTCCAGAGATATGACGTGATATGTTTTAAACGCACTTTTGAAAAACGAACTTTTTTCATTAAGATCAAATTTAAGCACATAATTTAACACCGCGCGACTTTTGTTTTATAGTCGACGTGTTCCTTGCTCTTTTCCGAACATTTCGACACCGTTCTCGTGAAAATCGGACGAATAGTTTCGGACCCACAGCGAATACCGCAAACCCCTGCATTTAGGCCCTTTTGTTCAATTTCCGGTGAACGCTCACGAGTTAGGTCGGTAGACTCTTCAGTACTCGATTCAGCACATCAAACTGCACAACATATCAAAAATCCAGCTTTACATGTTTTTGTTCCGGGTAGGAGCCCTTTTTTGACTTCGTTGCCTGGACTAAGTTGGACGCTGCCCCGGCAGGCTGCCCCGGCAGGCTGCCCCACCTCCCACCTCACCGCCGGTTTATGGAGTGGGAGCGGGACCGTCTCGAGGGGGATGGGAACCCGTTTGTGTTAATGCACTCACTCCTGTGCGCGCACGCTGCGCGCAGCCGGCTGTGGCGGCCGGTGGTCTGCCGCTCGTAAAAAGTTTTGCGAAAATACGACGAAAGGCTGATGCTCTTTTTGTTCGATTTACCTTGCCTTTTTATATTTTTTTTTCCTTCTCGCGGTTCGCGCCCGTCTATTATATATACAATTCAGCGCTGCTGCCGTCCTTAATCCGACTGCCATTAACATTTCCAGGCAAAAGGGAGCGAAATTGAGTGCGCGTGAAAGGGGGAGGGGGAGCGAGAGAAAGAGAGCGAAAGAGCGAGAGAGAAAAAATAAGAAATTAGAGAGGCCCTGCCCTGCCCCTCCCCCCTTCTCCACCACCCGCCAAATCGTTTTATGATGGGACAATGAATTGCACGGTCCGGGAGCCGTCAAACCGGGCGGCCCTGCCCGGCTCAGGCCGTTTATACACATTTTGGACCGGGGCAATATGGCTCCGTCGTCCTTCTGTTTAATCACAAGATTTGTAAGGAGAGCAGGGAAGAGAGCAGGGGGATAAAGTTTTGCCTCAATTGGGCGTTGTGTCGATAGCGGACATGACCTGGGCGCCGAGGGTCAGGATGGACGTTAGCGGACATGC
>NW_026267277.1:452929-461436 GCF_000697945.3 Frankliniella occidentalis | reverse complement strand
CCCCCCCCCTCCCTCCCTCCCTGTTCCATTGCTGCCGAGTTTGGCTTTGCCTCTCTCGGCCATTTCTGCCCCTGGGGTGGCTGGGAAACGGGGAAGAGGAAAGAGAGGGGAGGGAGGTTGAGGACATTCTTCGCGTCAGCGATCACGATAAGGGAAAACTGCGGACGCTATCGCGCGAACCCACGCGGTGTAAAATGGTTTGTTCTGGAGCGCGTTGGACCGGATAAAAAAAAGAAAAGAAAAAAGAGGCTCAGTCGATGATGTCGAGCGTGTCTGCCCCACTCACTGTGACAAATGATGCGCGGTCCCCTCTCTCTCTCTCATTTGCGGCGGCGAAGGCAATACGTCTGGTGGGAGTGGACGTTTTGTGTAAACGAATGTTGTTTTGATTGCAGGTGGCCCTCAAGCTGTCGGCGCGCAATGCCCTGTCGGTGAAGCTTGCGCTCGCGCCCACCCTGGGCGAGGAGAAGACCAACCACCACCTCAAGAATGGCGACGTGGCGCCGCCAGTACCTGCCGCCAACAACAACCACAACCACAACAACAATAACAACAACAACCAGCAGCACCACAACAACCACAACCACATCAGGCACTCGGCCGCTTCGGTAAGTGGTGGCTTTCCCCATGTCGCGTTGCCGTTTGTCTTCGTACTCATACAGGGTACAAGGAAGCTCCCAATTACTTTCTGGGAACGAGTAAAGTGGCATGATAAAATTTAGAATAGAATTTATGGGTGGCGGTGGGTTTCCTTAAAACAAACGTGTCGAAGTGGTTACGGCTTTCAAAGATGGCCAATGAGCCTTCGAGGCCGCTAAAAATTTCGTGCAGAGGAAAGGCGTGCGAGCGTGTGTGTGTGGTTTGGGAGGGCGGAGGATGCTATTTGTAGAAGAGGATCATTGACGCGTACTCACCCGTGCCTGCTGCAACAGTGTGGTGCAAAGTGCTGTAGGTAACGAAACGTGACAGAGGACGGATGGAAATGGAGAGCTGTGGCTGTGATAATACACTGGCTAGTCTATTATTTCGCAAATGCTCTGCTCTGCGAAAAAATAAGGGGCTGGTATTCGGTTTCGCATTTATTGTGCAGTTAAGCGAGGGGCCCAGAACTCAGAAATTTTGTGTACTCTGCATCAAATGTTGAATAGATCGTTAGCATCACTGCGTTATTAAATACTAATTCTGGGCTTGGACCGTGAATATCCGGAGTTGTTCACCCCTCGCGGCTGTGTGCTTGGTTCGCGGTGTCGTATATGAAAGTAAATCACGTGATGATGATGAGGGGGCGCCCGGGGCAGAGGGGAATAATTGAAAATATAAACAAATTGTGTCTGTGTGTGGAGCACGTCCATATTTATGTGCGACTGGCGTGCTGAATAATAAACGGCCCTAAGCGATGCCGCCGCTTTGAAGTGATGGGATGCGCGCCGGTGACGCGCGCGACGCGCCGTTTGGAAAATTCATTTGAGGAGAGCAAAAGCTGCGCGCGGCGCGGAGAGCATTGTGTGCGCATGAGCGCGCACTCACACGCTGCTGTGTGAGCGGGGGAACAACACGTGCTTGAAATGTCAAAACAAAAGGGAAACATTTTCCCCCCGGAATCTCTGCTGCTGCTGCGCCAACGACGCGGCGGCGGCGGCCAGCGCTGCTGTGCTGCTCAGCGAGCCGTGCGCTGGTAGTACGTGTCGCGGCCGCGGGCCGGGCCGCGCGCGGCAGCACCGGTGCGCCCGCGGAGCCGCGGGGCGTCGCGACGCTCGCGGTTCGGCCGCCTGCCGCCAGGGCGCGCCGCGCGCCGCCGCCGGGCTGTGCTCGGGGGAGAGCCAAAGCCACAGCCGGCAGTCGGGCCGCGGCGCTGGCTGGCGGCGCGCTTGAGGAGTGGACGCTGTGCCGCTCCGCGGCCGCGGCGAGCCTTCTCTCGCGTACGCCAGACCGCAGTCGCGAGAGGGGCAGAGACGCTTCTCTCTCTCTCTCCCCTCAGGTCCCCTCCCCCCCCCCCTCTCCCTCATTCTCTCTGAGACACACACATACGCACGCTCGCATACATATACAACAGTCCGGTCGGGATAATCCTGTGTCGCATATACCCTTGTTGCATAATGGTGTGTAAACATACTGTCGTGTGTGTTTTGTGGTGTGTGAGGTGTGTTTGTGGTGGTTGGGGGGGGGGGGCGAGCACACGGAGTCCGGTTAAAGGGCCGTATCATGTTATGAATTTACGGCGCGCGGTAATCGTCCCCGACGGCGGGGTGTAACATGGAGCGGGTTGTAAATCCCCTCGCCTCCGCTCCGCCCGCCGCGGCGCTGTCGTTGGCGATTCCGCTTGATTTACGACAAAACGCCCACGCCCTCAAGATATAGCGATTGCTGAAACCCTCCCCTCTCTCGCTCCCCCGCCCTCCCCTCTCTCGCCCGCTCGATCACTCGGTCGGTCGAATAGGTGATCCAGTGCGCAGTGGCTGCCGCGGCGCGGAGGGCCCCGCGGGGGCTGCTGGCCCGGCTGCTGGTCGTATCTCTCTCCTCTAGATTCAATTGGGTTATTTGTCCCCATCCCCTCTAGTGCCACCCCCGCAGCTGTTGCGATCCCCCCTCCAGATGTATGAATGTGCGGCTGCCGCTCGCCTGCTCGCCCGTCGAATACTTTATGACGCGACGCCGGGGGGCCGTGAGTTTGAGCGTCATGAATTTCAACCGTCAAAAGCAGCCAGCGTTGCAGCCCAGCGGTGCCTTTATCCGATCTAAATAACAAGTGTCGGTGGTCAGGAGAGAGGGGAGAGTAGAGGGACTCACTCAGCTGGGTTTGAACAAGAGCTTTTGAATACGGGAAACTTCGGGATGCGCGCTGCCCCTGCGCCAGGAGGAGGCCCGAGGCCCGCAGGCCCCCAGCTGCCAGCCTCACTGACTGACTGTCTTCACATCTCCTTGATCACGAATTTATGGCGGAATAAAGTCGTAACGAGCGCTGCGAAGTAGTGGAGGGAAATAGAAATCTTTTATGTGCGGCGCAGCTTGGCAGCGGGCGAGCTTGGCGCGCCGCAGGGCTTGAGCCCGTGAGTAAAATATTATGTATAAAAGAAGAACAAAACAAAAAAGGTGTTGCGTGCTGTATCGCACTTCAGCGACACGGCCCCGCTACTTGATCTGCTCGTTTTCTTTTGCACTGCGTAGGTACGTCTCCCGTCTTCTTTCATTTTTTGTTTTCTTGTTGTTTTCCTTCTTTTCATGTTATATTCTCGTTTACGATTGTCATTCCCCCTTTTACAGCTCATTTTATTACTGGCGCATGTCCGTTTCCGTTAGGGAGCACCCCTCCACCGGCCTGGGGCCTCACCGTCTCCCTCTCCCCGCGGAACATGAACTTTTTATTTTTATTATTTTACAGGCCACTACTAAAATGGAATTTCAGTTAGTAATGTCCAGTTTATTGACCGTAATCGTGTTTGTCCGCCACATAATTTGAGACCCCGCACGCGCGCCGGGCTCAGCGAGGGCGAGAATGGAGAGAAGGGAGGGGGGGGGGGGGGGTTTGGGCGCGAGAAGTTTGGCGTCTTGTGTCTTTTGCGTCTTCTTTATTGTGGCATTGCGTCCAGCGAAAGGAGCCGGCCGTGAAATAAAAGTAAAAAAAAAAAAAAATAACGGGGGGAGAAAAAGGGCGCCATGCCGCGCGGGACGGCGGTGCCATTTCGGACCTGGTGATGACGTCATTTAAGGATGTCATTTGGCGGCGAGCGGGCGGCCAGAGGGGGCGGCGGAGGGCTGAAGGCCTCGCTGCACTCAAACGGCCCAATTCGCCGCCACCGTCTTTTTGCGCCCCATGAATTTAATGCCACGCTGTTGGCTCGCCGTTGGAGGGCTTGTGTCGGTGGCGACGCGACGCTCTCCTCCCGCGGGAAAGGCTCTCCCGAATCTGGGGCTTCGCGCCGCAAACTGACGCGGCGACGACGCAACCGCTTTCAGGAAAGACGATCGCTCTTATCTCGACTGTTGGCGAAACAGATCAATCTGAATAAATGGAGGGGGGGGGGGGTTGTGATTAGTTTGGAGTGGAATGTCGACTTTATCAGCGAGCTATGTGGCTGGCTTGAGAGGGAACAATGTAGACGGGCAGTGTAGCCTATTCTGGGAAAAAAGTTGTGACGAATAAAAAAATTGACATCGCGCAAGGCTACAGCAAGAGGGACGTCTGTCTGACTGGTTGCACGAGAAAATGAAATATCAGGATAAATGAAGGGGAAAGGGTATGAGGAGAAGGAGGCACAAGAAATGGGAACGTCCTGGGCGACATTCCAGGTACGCTGCGCTGCGCTTGCAAGCTGGTCACGCAGGGGGCCGGGCCCGGGCCGGGCGGCTGCTGTTTACACAGCACACGTCGCCACGTCAATCAAGACTCAATTAACGCACGGGTCGCCGCGGGTGAATGGCTTAATAGAAGCAATGACTGGAAACCCTTCCCGACCCCTTCCCCCGCTCTCACGCCGCACGCGCGCGCGCGCACACCGAGCCACCATCACGACGACGACTGGCGCGCCGTCACCAGGCAGCGCGACCCCGGCGCGTTCGCGGAACCGGCGGTCATAACGTTATAGTGTTCGCCATCGTGTTCTCGAGTGTGTGTGCGAGTGAGAGAGAGATGGGGGATTTTTTCCTTGTGTTTTTCTCTCTGTTTCATCGCTGAAGCGTGTTTCTTTTTCTTTATATTATTTGGAGCTGTTGCTGCCTCAGATGGCGAGAGAGCCGCGACTCCGCACTGCCGAGGATAGGAAGGTGTACAAAAAAGTTTAATACATTCGAGGCGGTCACTTCTCCGTATACGCGCCTGAAAAATGGAATGAGGCTATGTGTTTGTACGAAAGTAAAGTGCAAGTGTAATTGTGGGGTAGTAAACTATACAAACATTTCGAAATGGTTTTTCTTCTAAAATGTGGAGCTGAAATGTTGTTCCTGATTGGTAGAGTGTAAGAGGGCCGGACTACTGTTTCGGTTCGGTGCGCCCTTGTGTGAGTAGCGGAGGGTGATTAGAATTGGCCACCGGCTAAGCGTCGTCGGCTGGGGAGCGTGGAGTGGTGGGAGTGACGTTTTCGTTGTGTAATTTGCGGTCAAGTGTGGCGGCCGGCCTAAGGGTCGCTGCTCCCCCTGGGCTCTACCCGAGGCAGGCCCGGCCGGCCCGGCCCGGTGCGACATATGGCCCGCGGCATCAAGCTGTCAACGAGACCCAAAGGGGTGCGGCGGGGTGTGTGCGCCTCGGCCAGGGGCAAGCCTGGTGGGGCCGGCCTGGGGACGGGCCGAGGAAGGGATGGAAAGGGTGCAGAAGGTGAGGGAGAGAAGGGACGCCGGTCCGGATGGGGGCGAACTGGGGACCGGACGGGTAAATGACGCATGGTGCACACACACACGGCGGAGTTAGGGATCTTATGGTGTGATGATGCACGGTGCGCACCGGCGTTGCGCGCGCGCCGGGTATGGCTGGCTAAACGGCGGTGCAGCTGTTTGATGATGACGCTCGCAGCTGCGGCAGCTGCTGCTGTTGGCGCCTCTGCCACTCGCGAGGAGCGTTTTCCGGACCGCTAAGTGTGTCCCGCGCTGCGGTAAATAGCTCGCCTAATTGGGGCGCGCACGCTAACGCGTGCCGAGGATGTTATCTGCCGCGAACCCGCGAGAACTTCTCCGCCTCTGTGTGTGTGCATGTAAACGTACACACAGGCGCGCGCACACACACACACGTGCGTACTTACACCCACAACACACTCGCGGGCACACATAAGTTCTAACCTATACGCGGCGCGCAAGTTTCGTGGGGTGCCGCCGTTTGCGGCGGTTCGCGAAGGGGAAATGACTGAAGGAAAGCAGGCTGCGGATTACACCTTGGAAAAGTTTCATCGAATAAAACCAAAAATACTAAACTTGGTCTGTTGTTTTATTTTGTATCTTTCGCTAAACTGACACCTCGCTGTTTGCCTTTCCGTTTTGCAGGCCAACCAGGATTTGGGGACAAGTGACGACTCTGGCCGGGCATCAGAGCGGCTGAATGGCGCGTCTGTGGACACGTCACACGACCGGCTGAGCGATGTAAGTATCTCCCACCCCCGCCTCTCATCCTCCCCCCAGAGCCCGGCCTTCAGGCGGGTAAGTCGCCGCGCGTGGCGTCCCGAAACCAGTAGCGCATGTGCTGCTATCTGTGTGGTTTATCTTTCAATTATCTTCCATTTTATTGGGTGTGTAGAGAAGTCTTATATATGTGTTCCCGTTCTTTATTTCTTTTTTTTATACTCTATTGTGTTTTAAAATAATAATCGTCAGAATGCCTTGTTGAAGCATGTCGTCAGAGCTTTCCAGTCAATGTGCCCTACTCCTGTAATTGAGCTAGCCTCGTCTGCGTAATTTGGCTCACTAATTTACGTGTACAGTGACCTTTTTCTAAAAGCTTATATTAAGGTGTGCCAGAGCCACCATCTTAAGAACTGGAGACGCCCGTGGCTCTAGGACATGAAAAGAAAGTACATGTTTCAAAACGTCATTCACACGGTTAGAGGGATCGTCACGCACACTGGAGCGGTGGAAGCATTGCATGGGCACCTAACGCACCCCAGGACGTGCTCTGGTGCTGCTTGTAGCGCGCTGTAAGCCTCCTTCTTACCTCTCAGGTTCTACCCCCGCTCCAGAGGCGTTGGTCATGGCCTTCGTCCGACCGTGTCCCGCCAGGGTGCGGCACTAGCGCTGTCAAATGTGCTTGTCTGCCCCTATCGGCATTTGTCGGAAGTGAAAGCTCACGATCTGCTGTAGAGTGCGGTGTTAAACCCCTGACTTCAATTATTTCGTGTAAATATCTCAGAAGAGGGAAAGGTAGCACCTTTTACTTGACTTCTTGTCGGTGTTCGGGCCTATATTTGTGCTAATTCAACGGACGGATATTTGTAGCTGAAAATCAGACCGGTGGTCGAGTCTAGCACCAAACTGTCGATTCATATTTTTGCCGTCTCTTGTTAAACGCCAACGATCTTTATATCCCAACAACGCTATTAGTTTTACTCCAAAGACTTATTCAGTAAAAATCAGTTCACCATCGTCGGTACCATTTTTACCTAATAATTCTCGAAAAGTAGTAATTCCTTACTGATTATCCAATTCGGGACCATTTGATTACGGCATAAATAAATGTTCAGTTAAAACATTTCTCTACACTGGAAATGCAAGTGTGTGAATGTCGCTCACCTGCAGGTGAGCGACATTCCACTTGTACACTTAAGGGAGTAAAGGTGTGAATTTTTCCTAGAATATTCACACGTTTACCTCCCTAAGTGTACGAATGAAATGTCGCTCACTTGCAGGTGAGCGACATTCACACACTTGCATTTCCAGTGTAAGTAAAATTCTAGAATTTAAATAATTTTACCTGATGACGAATTAAGTAAGTTATCTTCAGTTCTATAGGGGTAGCCTGCTAACCTCACTTTCCCGCCAGTTAAGCCCCACCGTCCTTGTATATTTAGTCGAACGTGCTGGCCGCGCACAAATTTAATCTCTGTGTTAGTTTGCACCCCTTTAATTGCTTTCTCTGCCCTATTTAATCTTGGCCATTTCGAATTTATTTGTGTTTGCAGGGGAGCAGTCGCTGCAGCTCTGGAAGGGGATATATCGTGAGTACAACCATTATTCTCTCTTGTTTGTCTCTGTTCTGCTTGAAAAAAAATCAATTCGTAAAGTTGGTTTACAAATAACCAATGTTGTCAAACACTACGATAGCTAACAGTGCCGACCCGCGATCGCTTGCTCTGTTTTGTTTGCGTGTTTGTGGTAGCGTGTTGAATGCTTTTCTGTTGCAAACGAGCACGCGCATACAGACGCACTTACACACTCACAGAGTTTGGTTGGAACTGCGACGAGTTTGCGGGAAACGCGCATGTTTCCCTTGGTAGTGTCTCTTGCTCTCTCTCTTCCCCCTCTGTGTTTGCTTTTGTAGTTTTGATGTAGTTTTGATGAACTGTTTTGTTGTACGCGTGTATGATGGAAGTGCCGGCTGATGGGGTGCAGCGCGACGCCTCGCCGTGCCTGTCACCAGCCAAAAGCACAATCTCCCCCGCCCCCGTCTTGCGCCACGCCTCCGCTCGAATAGATTCCATACTCCCTCCCTCTTTCCCTCTTCCCCTCTCTCTCTCCCTCCTCCCCCCGCCCCCTTTGCGCCGCCGTCATCCTTTTAGCCCCTTTACAGCACTTGTCGTCGTCTGCAAATTACACGCCTTTTGCCTCGGATTGCGGGCTGGGCGTGGCGTGGCGCGGGGTAATCCTTACCCGGGCCCGGAGTTGTTGTCGTCCCGGCAGCGCGTCGCATAAGCCGGCGTGTCTCCAAACAGACACTGCAGTAGCTCTGGCAGGTCGGCGTCGGTGTCGGTGTCGGTGGTGGTGGTGGTGGTGGTGGGTGATGATGGAGTTGCTGGTGGTGGTGGTAGTGTTGGTGATGAGGTCGGGTACGTAAAAAGGTTTGGCGGCGCTCGGTGAGCAAGCGGAAGGTTGGG
>NW_026267277.1:450459-452534 GCF_000697945.3 Frankliniella occidentalis | reverse complement strand
GGGGAGGGAGGCCTCGCCCGCGGGCTCCCGGGCGCCGCCCGCCCCGCCCCGCCTCACCAAATGAATATGAATGAAGGGTTAGCCTTGTAAACACGTCGCGCTGCTGCCGGCGGCTCCCGGCCTGGGGCAAGCAAGGAGACGGACGGACGGACGGACGGAGGGGCGGGTGGACGGACTAGGGAGGAACCTCCCCGCCTCCCGCTTCCATGTCCCTTTGGCCCAGCGTGGTCGTTTCAGTCCTTTGATGACTGCTAGAGGCGTCGCCTCACTTGGGGTCGGGTCGTGGTGGCGCGGCGTTGCGGAATGGCGGGATATTGAAATGGCAGCCGTGTCGTACTTCCTGCCTCCCCCTCCCCCTCCCTCCTCTTTTCGCGACGCTGCGCCTTGATAACCGCCGTAAAGGCAAGGCAGGCTCGCTCCGCCGCGCCGCGCGCCTCGCAAGTCGTTAAAACTTTAAAGCTGTAATTATGCTGTTTGTGGGGCATTTTTCTTGCGAGCGCCGTATCGCGTTTTGCGATGAAGTGCTGCTGCTGCTGCTGCGCCGGTAGAGTGAGGGGGACCTCGCGCTGCAAGAGGACTCTTTTTTTTTGCTCTCTTCTTCCTTCCTTTCTAAAAGATGCTTTTATTTTTTATTTTGCTTCATGCTTTACTGCCCTTTGTGGTGTGAGGGGGATAATTTTCGCGGGGTCGTCTCTCCCTCCTCTCTGAAGCTGGAGCGCCGTGGAAGTTGGTGTGGTTCGTGTTCGCCTCCCTCTGTTTCTCCCTCCCTCCCTCTCTTTTTCCCTCCCTCCTTCTCTCTCTCTCCGGCCCCTCTAACCTCTATATCCCCGGCGCCCCCTGGCCCGCTGCGCGCTGGGGGTGAGTTCGCGGCCGGGTAGACGTCCGTATTTTTAATAGTCATGCATATTTCATGGCCGCCAGCCATTTACTTTTATCTCTCCAGCTACACTGCTGGCCTCCGGGCGCGGCGTGGCGGGGCGTGGCGGGGGTGCGTCTTTAAACCCCGCGCCAGAAAAAAGGGGGCAAGAACCCCGGAGTGGGGGCTGCTGTGGCTAGAGAGAGTAGGAGTAGGGAGGGAGGGTTTGGCTGGGAACGGGATTATGTCCGTTGAGGGGGTGGCTGGCCCCGCCCCGCCCCGGCGCGCCCTGGCCCGGAGCCGAGCGGCCCCCCGAGTGGTCTAATTACTTTGGATTGTCGGAAACAAAGCGCTGCCGTGGACTCCATTATTACTGCTTGATCCAGCAGAAGGGGAGTGCCTCCCCCTGGCGCCCTTGTGCGGTGCCGCGCCCCAGGGCCGGCCGGCCGGCGGGGGCGCTGAATGGCCACATCGTGCCCACGACAGACGCTCCCATAGCGCCGCCCCTTCAACACACCCAATTCGCCTAATGCCTGTATTCTGTGCGTCTCGCCGAGCGCCGCGGCTTCGCCCGACTGCTTATTGAGCGCCGACGTGTACGCGTCACGTTACGGCAAGGGCTGGGCGCGGGCTGGGCGCGGGCGCCCTTCTGTGCGGGACAGGCATTGTGTGCCGGCCGGCATTGTGGCGTGTGTCCCGCGGACAGCCCCGCGGACAGCCCTCGGCGGGGTCCCGCGGGCCGGCCGGTGCTTGTGCCAGTGCGGGCGCACCGGGGCCGCGGGACGGAAGGCGCCGCGAGGTGCCGGGCCGGGCCGGCTGGTCACACCCTCCTGTTGCACGGATACTTCCAGGCGCCGCCCGCGGAAATCGGAATTGAGTCTCTGCTCAAAACGGCGCCGATGGTGCGATGGCGAGCGAGTTGTTCCTGTTCAGCGTGCCGGGCGGCGGCCAGGGCGAGCGCCGCGCCCCGCTCCGGGTGCACGCCATCCTGCTGCCGCCCTCCCTGGTGAGGCTCTGCTCGACGCCGCCCGGGTCGCCGCCGCCGTCGTCGGCGCCGGTCGCGGTGTGGCCGTCCACGCAGTCGCCGTCGCCGACGCCCTCACTGGCTGCCAGGCCCGCCTCGGCGCCGCCCTTGTCCTCAGTGGCGGTGAGGTCCCCGTTGAGCCCTCCGCTGGCGGTGAGGTCCCCGTTGAACCCTCCGCTCTGTCCTCAGTGGCGG
>NW_026267277.1:444400-449714 GCF_000697945.3 Frankliniella occidentalis | reverse complement strand
CGCCGCCCCCGGCCCCGCCGCCCCCGCCGTATCAAGTTGTTATTACTCTCTGCTGCGACTTTACGATTTACGGTGGCGAGGCGGACTGAGCGGGACCCCGGGAGCGCCACGCGGAAGTTATCCATCTCTGGAGGGCTTTATTTCCGTTTAGCCCCCGCGGGGCGGCGGTACGGACTGGAAGTGGAAGGGGAGGGGGAAGGTCTTCAGCAGCAAGGCGAGCGAGTGAGAGAGATTGCGTCGGTAAAGTGAAAAAGGTGGGGGCTTACAGAGATCTCTTTTCTTTATTTTTCGCCAGGGAGATGATGAGACTGCTGCTGGTGGCTCAAATGCGCATTCCTCTCTGTGTAGGAAGAGCACTAGCAGACCAGCAGCGGCGGCGGCGATGTCTTTCTCTCGCGAGGAAAAGGGGAATCTCGCCGGCTCTAAGCGGCTTTGAGACGATAATTATCACTCTCGAGGACGGGCGGGGGAGGTGAGAGGACAGTCGTCCCTGTCGCGACCTGCGCCCCCGGAGCACATGAAAGATGGAGCGCGACAGTGAGCGAGCGAGCAAGAGAGTGAGCAAGAGAAGCGATCAAGGGGGTGAGTGAGCGAGCGAGGGGAGGAGTAGGAGGAGAGGGACGGTGGGAAATAAAACGCCCGCGACGACGCCTATACATAATTAAAGGGTGCTCCGCCGCACCTTTGCCAGCTCTGATAAATCTCAAAGCAATTAGTCACGCGGGGAGGGGACGCGGCCGAGAGAGGGAAATAAGAGAGTGAGAAAAATGAAAGAAATGAAAATGAGTCGTCGTGTTTAGATGGGGCGAGTCTGTATTATTTTTTTTTGGTGAGGTTGTTTTGGAAAGGGGGAAGGAGGAGAAGAACACTGTGTGAAAACCTTTTACTCTGATTGTTCCTTCGTCGCTCACGTCTCTCCTCCCACGGAGAGGACGGAATGATGAATGAAGGTGTGTGTTAACTTAATATTAATTGAGCGGAGCAGTGAGACGGGAAGTCGGCCGTGATTCGGAACGCTGCTGGTAATTTGTTGGTGGGGAGAGGGGGGCGAAGAGGGAGAGAGACAGAATCTTGGTAGCCCACCCGCCCGCCCCGCCCCGCTGCCCGGCTGCTCTGCGGGTGCCCCCGCCAGCGGCGAGCGCCGTGCGGGGTAGGCAGCCCCGTCGGCCCTGCGTGTGCGACGGGTCTGCCTACCTCCAGGGCGCCTGCCGCCGGCGATAGCTTGCATGGATAGATGCGTGGAGCTGCTCTGTGGATGGAAATGGAGTTCCTCTCTTTTTCTATTGTTCACTTGCACCTTCAATTTTATTTCTCCTCTCCCCTCCCACGGCACAAGAGGACCCACTCCTCCGCTGGATGACGGTGCTAAGTGCCCGCGCCCGCCGGTGCCTGCTGCCCATCGGACACTTCCATCCAAACGGAAAAAAAAAAAAACAGAACAAAAACAAACAACCATGAAATAGTAAAAGACGGAATGAGAAGCCAAAGTCATAATCATGTATTACGCGGTTGACAAAGACTGGTTGTGTTCGGCGCGAGAAGGGCGTTGTGTGGTACACCGGGTGCCAAGTTGCCTCCCCTCTCCCACGCAAACGCTACTCGCGCACAGCTGCTTTCTCAGCGCTGCTGCGTGGTTCGTGAATATTTAATAATCATTTATTGTGTTGGGCGGCGTGCACCGTGCAGTGCACCACCGCGGGCGTGCGGGCATTCGCGTGCGTACAATGGCGTGTCGCTGTTGCACTCCTTGTAGCGCCGTCGTGTATCTGGTGCGGTCGGACTGGTTATGGAAAGCATCGTTATGGCCCCTAATAGCCGGGGCGGCGGCGGCGCGGCGGCGGCAGTGTCGCGAATAGCTCCGGCCTGCGAACAATCGCGGCACATGCAACGCCCAGCTCCTCCTTGTCTGCACCTCCTACCTGGCCTGCCTGTGTCTGTCTGCCTGCTGTCTGCTTGCTTGTCTGCCTTACGCTAACTTCACGCCTGCCTGCTTCGTATTTAGCTCCTAATGAGTGGCACTTCTTTGTTGTGGTATCTATTTTGTATGTGTAGCAAACTGGAAATCCAAGTGTACAAATGTCGCACACCTGCAGGAGGGTGAAAAAATTCACACACCCCTGCGACAGAATTTGTGCACACCTGCACATATGCTAACGACTATTCACACACTTGGGGTATGATTTTTTTTTACTCACCTGGAGGTGATTGACGTTTGTACACTTGGATTTCCAGTGCAGTCACCATTTAATAAAAGAATATTATGCTTTTTATTCTTGCGTTGCGAGCTTTTTTTACTTCTTCAGTTAGCCTTTGGTGAGCGCGCCCTGTACTGACCTACGTTTTTTTCTCTTTTCTGTTGCAGTGTGATAGTGAGGGCGAGGATGACCGGGTGAGTTTGTTTTGCACGTTTTTCCTCTATGTTTCTTCCTTTCCGTGCGGCACGATACGCGCCCCCATCATTGATGGGCCGGACGTTAGCGTGGTCGCTGCAGTAATGACACAGTGGACACGGAGAGCGAGGGGCGGGGCTCAAATACTGTCAGGGGAGCCGCGGGAATTTACGCTTTGATGTCGGAACGTTCATAAAAGGAATATAATGTCAGTTCCCATTTAGTCAAATTGACTTATTATTACTACCCCGAAATAGCATAATATGCACATGCACATACTTCTAAATAATAATTGAATAACTAAACCGCTTGCGTATGTTGTAAATAGTATCTGGTTTTGCTTTGAAAGTTGCTGAGTTATGGTATGTTCTGTGGTTGGTTACCTCCTTTCCCTTCCTTTTTTTTTTCATTTTTTTCCGTGCGTTTCGGGGTTTTTGGTAAGTATTCAGTGATGTGAAAAATTTGTGGGGGGGGGGGGACCGCTACCGCGAGTAGCATGCCTGTCGTGATCGTTTATTGAATCGCCTCATAAAATGTGTTGTTTGCGTGAAGCCGTCATCATGATAGTCCCACGGCGCTCTGCACGTTAGCAGCCCCCCAATGCCTTTTATAAACGAAACATGTTTTGGGTTTTGGAAGGACATGGCACAATATTTTCCTTTCATGTGACAGTAATTCATTGGTACTTTATGACTAAATAAAGGATATATGCTTTACATTTTTGTAATCTTCATATTTCCAATAAATTGGACATGTATTGCGAAAAAATCGCACATTGCCCATCAGTGTTCCGTTTCACAATGACATTGTCGCGTGCACCGGAAGGACTCTTTTTTTTTATCCCGTACCAGGACACTTTCATTTTTTCCGTTTCCAAGCTTTGTGACATCCTCTTTGATTTAATAGATGACCTCTCCGCTCACCCGCCATCATACTGTTCGCCATCACCACGCACGCTACTTGACTTTTCCTCCTTTTTTTTTTTTTTATTTATTCAATGTCCCCCGGTCCTGACCTCACTCCGGCGACGTGGTGCCGTGTCCGGGCGGCCACGTGGCCGCCCAGGATTGGCGGCCGGCCGCGCCGCGTCGCGTGCAGCGGAGCCGCCGTGGCGTGCCGCCGCTGCATTTCATCGGAGAGGTCTTTAAAAATATAAATGTGTGTCCTTTCAGGCGACGCCGCTTCGCAGTGTTATAAAGCTAACTTTGGATTCCAGAAACGGATTCCTTTAGGCTCCATGTCGTTTTCTTACACTGAAAAGAATATTAAAACAATACAATCTTTGCTAACTAAAAGCGGCAATCGGAAAACTTTTCAAAAGCTGGAATATTTATCGAAACGGGTAACTTTGACACTAGTGCAGTTCACGATCAAAAAGGGTTAAGACGTTCGGAAGTTTTCATGCCACAAGACCACAAGGGTCTGTCCACGTCCACGAACCTGTTCTTGCGATGGAAGGGTGCGCTCGCATTCGGAGAGACGAAAGTGGCCGGAGATTAGGTTTAAGTTTTGAGGGCGCTGATCCATTTTGCATCATCAGCCGGTAGTTTTGACGGTGCCGCCCGCCCAGTGGGGAGGCGCCACGTGTGGCTGGCGCCAGCTGGTCGATGCGTGGCGGGCCATGGGCGGGCAGCCCGCCGCCCGATCCTGTCACTGACGTGGCTTGTTGATTTCGACCGGGTCGATGATGGACACGCCCCTTGTTGCTCCTGTGAGGGGATGGATGTGTAATTTTTTTTTCGTGGAATTTCTCTGTATTTTTGGAAGAGCAGTTGGATGAATATTTAGTCGTGGTCGGTGCTGCGCGTCGTCACGACACGGGTGTAGGAGGAGGGGGGACGAGGAGGGCGAGGAGAAGGAGGAGGGCGGCGCCGCCTTCCTTCGCGAAGGAGGAGGAGGAGGTCGTATTCTTATCGAGCACGCACACGTCGTCGTCCGCGGGGTGAATTAATTCTGGGTTCACACGGCAATGTTAATGCAGTCACGCAGCGCGCCGGCGGGCGACACTTTTTAACAAGAATGTGCCGCCCGCCAGGGGAGGGGGGTTGAGAGGGGGGTTAGCACGCCCCCGCGTGACATAATTGAGTTGTGAGGAGGGGGTTGTGGGCCCCGGGAGGGGTAGCGAGCGAGCAAGGCGCCCGCCGGGATGATGGAGTGATTACAGCCTATCTCCCGCCGCTGGTGGTGGGGTGGGAGGGGGGGGGGGGTTATCACCTACTGGGGAGTCTTTGTCTCGACAGGGCTTGTACAGGCCTCCCCGGCGTGAGATTTATCTTGTAGCCTCGCACGGGGTCCCGTGTGGCGCGACGTGATCCCGCCCGTGGCTGGGCGTCCAGGAGTCGGGGGACTCGGCTGGAGGGAGGGACCCCTCTGCCGGGGGGAGGGGACCCCGGCCGGCTCCAGCCGCCGGCACGGCACGTAGGACATCCATTCCTCCGACACGACGAGCAGGCTCGCCTGCAGGCCTGCGAGGAATGGAAGCAGGCAGGCAGCGGCGGCGGGGGGATGAAAAATTCTTGGTGCGAGAAGCAAAGGGCGGATTGGTATGAGGAGAGGTGAGGTGCTAGCAGATGGGACGTCGTCGTCGCCAGCTGGGGCCTCCGCCCCGCCCCGCCCCGCCCCGCCGCGCCCATGAGGCGCTCGGCAGGTCACTTTGAGCCGCGGCGGGCCGGGCCGGGCCCGGGCCGTGAGCAGATAGATGTCGGCCGAATGGATGGCTGAATTGAGGAGATTTACATAGCCGGCGCGGAGGTTGGCAGTGGGGCGGGCGGGCGCCCGGGCGGAGGGGGCAGCTCAGCATTCCGCTCAGGCCGTTTATTGCCGCCCAGCTGCATACAAAGGAAGCCCCGAGCCGCGTCGAGCCGCGCATGGTTCGGCGAGCGTGATCAGCATCGCAACAGCCTCGCCCCGCCCCGCACCGCCCG
>NW_026267277.1:433413-437975 GCF_000697945.3 Frankliniella occidentalis | reverse complement strand
ATAGTTTCGGAGCTACAGCGAGTACCCCAAACCCCTGCATTTAGGCCCTTTTGTTCAATTTCCGGTGAACGCTCACGGGTTGGGTCGGTAGACTTTACAGGACGTGATTCAGCACATCAAACTGCATCGATTAAGCCAAATTCCAGCTTGACGTATTTTTGTTCAGGGTTAAAACCTTGAAGTGCTGGACTACCAGTCAGAGCAGCGGGCGAGTCACGGCGACGGGAGGAAATGACAGAGTCTGTTTGCGTATCGGCAGAGGAAACAGCTGCGCGGCGCGCAAGTGGGTCACCACAGCGTGTCGCACACGCACCCCGTGTGCGCTACTGGTTTTAGCGCCCGGGTCCTCGCGACCCACAACCTCTCGCGTGTAACTCGTCGCTTGCAATTTCGCGCCGGCTGTCGCTTCTACTTGATGCCGTCGCTCCGTCTCCCTCTCGGTAAATGATCGCTTATGACCGCTGCACCAGCACCAATGTTGTTGTTCACGACACTCGGTTGTGCGCGTTGTACAGTATGTAGCGACGAGACGGGTCGAAGGCAAACGACCTCGGGTGATGAACACTTGTCGTCGTAAGGATCGTGTTCGCGGCGTCACATGGTCGTCACACACCACGTTTATCCCCACTCACAGGGATTAACGGAGATTGTCGTTTCACCTTTAACACGACACGTAGCTTTTTATTTTTTCCTTTTTTTTTATTTTTCTTGTTACCCACGGTCTTGTGCTGTACAGCGCCTGGTGCTGGGCAGTGTAGCCTAGCTCGACGACGCAGAGGAGCTCGTATAGTGTTGTCGGCCAGAGAGGCACCTCGCGTTAACCCGTGCTCCCAATTGTCTCGTCCTCGCCCGCCCGCCATCCGGCCCCGCCGCCGCGGTGTGGCGGCGACATGCTAACCTGCTTTGATGGAGAAATAAGTGTGATGGAGGGTTGTGGTGTGTGCGTGTGTGTGTGAGCTCGGCGGGAGCGTCCGGACAATGGGAGTGTGCATGAGATCAACCTGGAAGGGATCCTTTTCTCGTATTTTTTTCCCTCCTTTTCCCCCCTACTCCCTTTTGTCTCCCCCTTTACAGTAGGAGGGTATAAGTTTCTTGTACCTTCGCCAGGTGTGGTCCCACTCTACCACCACCCGGCCGTTTGCTCTCGCGTTTGCTGAATGACGATGACGCTTTCGTCGAAGGGCAGCGCATCAGACTCACAGATGTGTCGGCTGGCGGAGGTTTTGGTGAGACCGGTATTTGCAACAGTAACCTCGCTCTTGCTCTCCCTCTCATCCTTTTTTCTCCCTCTCCATCCCCTCCCCCTCCCCCTTCTCACACCATCTTGGCGCTGGCTGAATCCGTTTTCATTGTAAATGCGGCAATTCGTTTTTAATTTGCCGCCCGGCGCCCGATGGGGGATGGATATGGAGATGGATGGATGGGCCCCAAGGGCCTAAAGCGAATAAATTCTTTTTGCATGGAAATGCGGCGGAAAGATTGTGGGAGCGGGGAGACGCTGAGAGAGAGAGAGAGAGAGAGAATGGGGGTGAAGAGTAATGGCGAGGAGGGTGTGTTGGGTAGGACTTGTCAGCTCTGGGAGCTTTGGCGCGAAGTGCGCGGCAAAGTGGTGAGGCGCGACGCCTGGCCGCCCCACAGGGCCGCCCGTGCAGGCGGCAATGAGGAGGGGGTTCTTTGAGCGCGCCAGGCCCTGCGGCGGGGGCAGCGGTGGCAGGGACCTTCTGTGTTATGCAAAGAGGAAGGGATGTTTATTTCTACGAAAGGAAAAATAAAAATTGCGGTATGAGGGTAAGGGTCTTTTTGACGGTGTTTGAAAGTCGATGCTGCTGGGGATGTGAGGTGGCGTGGCTATTTGCATATTTCGGTGAGTCGACAAGAATACAAATCATCCGCATTTTTAACCCCTTCATTCCTCTCTGTATTTTTTGTGTGTCCGTGAGGCGACAGAGAGCAGCTGATGAGTTCGAATACCGGAACGAGCCCAAGTTTTTCTCCCCACTCTTCGCCTCGAGCAACGAGCCCTTTTTATTTTATTTTTTGTTTTTACTCTTTCCCTCTCTCTCTCCATGCCTCTCTCTCCCTCTCGCTCCCTCTCGCTCCCTCTCGCTCCCCCTCGCTCCCCCTCGCTCCCCTCCCTCTCTCTCATTCTTTTCGCACCGCTGGTCACCATGTCGTGTCGTGCTGGCGCGCTCAGGTACACCCAACGCGCTCTCCCCGACCCCCTCCCCCCCATTCTTCCCCCTTCCCCACACCCCATTCCCGTGGGGGCCGACCCCATCTACGTGTAAAACAAACACGATCGTGGCCCCTACCTTAATTGATGAACCCAAAACGACGCGTGTAATAGGCTGAGCGAGGGGTCCGGGGGGAAAGGGGAAGGGCGGGGGGACAAGTTGTGCCGCCTGGTTGTTTGCATCGTATCAATGAATGGATGGGCGCTGAGCGCGAGTGCATGGACGAATGACTTTATGGGCTTTACGGCCGATGGTGATGGTTGGTGCATGGTAGCCAACGGTAATGGAGCATAAGCGAGTGTAGCCGTGGGTGGCATCACGCCACGCTCACGTTCGCCTCCTTACAAAGCTATTTAAGTGTAGTGGACATGAAGGTTTTTCAGTCCTTGCGTTTCCTTGATATTTTGAAACTTTATTTTCCACGTGTCGAGTTTTTATTGTCCTTTTTTGGAAAATATGTTGGTTATTGAAATACTTTGACAAACGAAGCAAGTTCATGTTTTTCTATTTTGGAATGTCCCTCCCTCCTCGCGTGGTGCGTGCGTGTTAAAGGGCTCGGTGGTGATTCGATATCCGTGAGGCGGGGCGGGGCTGCGGTCTGCGGTTAGGCTTCGGTTTGAAAGCGTGCGGTCGGGTGCGGCGGTTTGCCTGCCGGTCTGCCAGCGGAGGGCGTTCTGGCCTGGCGTTCTCCGCCGCCCCACCTCGCCCGCCCCGCCCCGCGCCGTGGTTCACCTCCACACACACACACACACACACACGCCTGACGTTGCGCGCTCTGCTCGTCTGTTGCAGGTAAACGAGAACAATCGAGTAGCGCCCGGAGGATGGAACGTGGCTTCGCGAGGCGTCCATCGAGAAATGGTAAGTTCATAGTTCTATGGTTCTCTTTCAGCCAGAGTCGAGTCAGTTTCGCTTTGCACGCGAAAAGGAAAAGGAAATTCGTGTTGCCTACGCGTATTTGTACGCTATTCCTCTAACGAACTTCTCTTTGATTTTCACCACCAAGTGGCATCCACGTGAATGTAATGTTCCCCATCGAGCGTGCACGCCGTTTGTGAGTGTTCCAAGTTGTCGTTCCACTCGTGTTGCTACCTCTAACAAGCTGGGACCTCTCGCACCCGGTTCAAAGGAAAAACGAAGTCGTCGCGTGGTTTTTGAATAGTCCCCTCGCAGCCCCCTCAGGTGCTACGGCACGACGGCGCGAGGTGCTGTCGACGCCCTTGTTGGAAGGGGCGAGGTTGGGGGGCAGGAGTCGTGGGGGCCTGCCGCACATAACCTGCCGCAATTTACTGCAAAGGCCGCAAAGGCCCCGGATTCGCCGCAGCCATTCCCTCTGCCGGGTGGGCCGTCGCCGGGGTAGGGGCGTAGACCGGCGTCTAGACCCTGCGCGCCGCACCTTCACGGCAGCAGCGCCTCGCTCTTTTTCTCTTCCTTTCATCGCACCCCCCGCTCTCCGGCCCCTGCTCTCCCGCCCCTTCCCCACACGGGTGCGCCGCTCCGTGGCGTCGTGCTGATGGCCGTAGTGCACATCAAATGCTGTTTATTACCGCCACTAAAACGCTCTCCTCCTCTGAGGAGCTTCATCTGGGGGAGGCAGGCGGTGGCGCGGGGGTGAGGGGAGGGGGGCTCATATCACGACACGAGGGAGGAGTTGAGGGCGCTCAGACTACACTGCCGGAGTGCGGGGGGCATGTCGCCGGGGCACAGCACAGGCCCCCAGGGGGTAGTCGGGGCGCTGCTGATGGGATGGGGGTCAGGCCGGGTGGGTCACCCCGTCGTCACCCTTCACCCTGTTGACGACACAAGGGGCCGTGGAGGACAGTGACGTGGGAGGGCAGGGGATACTAGTTGAGGGTGGTTTTAGTTGATTATTATTCCGCCATCGTGACTTTTTCCACCGCTGGATGCACTCCGTCGGCGTGGGTCGGTCGGTGCGGCCGCGCCAAGCCGCGCCAAGTTTTATCGCCCGGTTTGCTGCTACCTGCTGCGGCTCGGGACGGGGCTATTTTCGCGTTGGCTTTACGAGGCGCTCACACACTGGCCGCCGTTAGCGCGGGGCCGCGCCCAGCACTGCGAGAGCGAGAGAAAAGGTGCGGGAGAGAGAGAGACAGAGAGCTGCGTTGGAGCGGACGGTTTTGTCCGGCTACTTGCTTGGCGCACGTGCTGGGGCGCGGGGCCGCAACCCTCTGCTGCTCCGGACCTCTTCGCCCCGCCGCGCCACGCCACGCCCCGGAGAGGGCCACTCTCTATTCGCGTGGTAAACCTCTGAAGGGTGGCTGGGATTCGCACACTGGGCGCCTTGAATGAGGGGCGGCGGGTCGGGCCGGG
>NW_026267277.1:430040-433363 GCF_000697945.3 Frankliniella occidentalis | reverse complement strand
CCCCCCCTTCCCTCACCCCTTATCCCTCTGCAAGCCGATCCCCCTGGGGGTGTGCGCGCCGCGCGCCCCTTTGGAAGGGCGGGCGGTAGCGCCATGGTAGAGAGGAAGCCGTGTGAAAATTGGAAAAGATTTTCCACCGCGCGGGAGAAAAAAGGCGCTCCTCTAGTTTGTGTGTGTATGAAATTTAATGTTATTGCACGTTTCCCGCGGAGGCATTCGCCGCTAACAGGGCGAGAGGAGTTATTCCGAGTCCTCATCACGACTGTCGCTCGCGGCAGCCTGCCTGAGTTACACTCCAACTAATGTGTTGTATACGTAATGTCCCGGACGAGTGCGTGCCGCGCGGGGCGACGCGACCCTGGCTGGCGCTCGGATGTCCCCCCTTCCTCTTTTAGTCTCCGGGAGTGGGTACCCCGAACAAGGGTTCGCGATGGCTGCGTCTTCTCGAGTGTGTACCACACTAGTTTGGCTCACTCTCTGCGCAAACACCGCTAGAGGCTGACTGCTGAGGCGAGTCATGCCAAAGGCATGGAGTAACTAAATGATCGCTGCAGACGAGATGTGGAGTCGAGTCATCTCGCCCTTCTATCGAGTGGAGTCGAGTGCGGCGGCGGCGCTGGCTATACAAGCAGCCTGCAGCGTAGCGAGTCCCGGGCCGGTCTGTCGAGTCCCCCTCCCTGCCATACTATGAGATCGTTTGGAATAATTTGGTTGTGATATTGATGACCGAATCTTGCCGGGCGAGCGTTTTTCGTCCTACACGGGCAATGCAGGTTGAGTTAGTCGGGGACGTTCCTGTCGCTGTCCATAAACTTCCTCGTCTCGTCCGACTGTCCCCTGCTGGCGGCGGGGGCGCGCTTTAGAGTCCGTCTCCTCGCGACTTTGCACTAGTAGCACACGTTATCGATAATGTATCGCGGGCTGGAAATAGCCTCGCTCGGCCCTCTCTTTCCGTCGTTTGTCCTGCTGCTGCTGCCCCGTCATTATGCGTCCTCGGCCGGGGGCGGTGCGGGGGCGGTGCGGGGGCGGCACTGGAAATGGACGACCGGCGGCGGCCTTTGCCGCCCCCCGGCGGGCTGCTGCTGCTGCTGCTGTGCCGCCGCCGCCGCCGCTAATTTGTGGGCCTGACCGCACCCCGCGCTAATGAACGAACGAATGGATGGATGGCCCGGGCGGGCGGGCGACGCGGGAAAATGAATGAACTGGATGAATGGGGGCGGTCAGAGAGAGAGAGAGACAGAGAGACAGACACACAGAGAGAAAGGCGGTGCCTTTTAGGACTGGTTGGTGCGCTCTGCTCCTAGAGTTCGTCGTGTCCGCGGGGGAGGAGGAGGCGGCGGCGCTGTCCGAATTGTTAAAGAGCGGCCGCACGCGAGCCCGATTGTGTTACGCCCGAGATAATTCGCGCGCCGCACGCGACCTGAGTTATGCACGGCGCATAATGAATGAGCCGCATCCCTTCTCTCGCTCACCCCTGTGTCGTATTCGATTTTAAAATGTGTGTGTGTGTGTGTTCGATAATGTGAAAAAGGGGTGAGTTTGTTGGGTTTAGCATTATTAATGCAAGCTATGTATACTTTCATTATCGTGCGGTGGTTTCGCTCGCCGTGTGTTTTCATCATCATGCTCGCCGTAGGGGGTCTGTAGAGGCGACTTTAACGTACATAATAATAATCGTGTGCGATGCACAACATGTATTGTTTCTGTGCGGCCGGCCCCGCGGCGTCGATGGCCGACGGCGGCATGGAGGGGAGATTTGGGTTGTATTATCGCCGTGACCGTCGGTCGGTCGGCCGGCTGTATATTGTGCGTATAATGATTAGCCTCGCTTATCACTTTGTCTCGCCCACCTTTTTGCACACTCTCCCTTTCCTCTCGCTCTCTCGCCTCAGAGGTGAGGGGATTTGCAAACGGATCGCGCCAGAAGAGAAGTACAGCCAGTTCCTGCTCAATTTGACCCATTTCAAGGTAAATTTTGGGGTACGGAGAGACGCGAAGATTATAGTTGTGGTGAACAATGATTAGCTAATGGCAACCATTATACGGCTGGCTCGGCTGGCTCGGCTGGCTCAGCACCGGAACAAGTGGTCGAGACGAGCAATTACCATATGTGGGGAAAACCAAATTTCTGGGTTGTCACAGTAATGTGAAATCATCTTTGTATATTTTGTGGCGCTTTTCCGATGGTTTTCCTGGCGCTTTGTGTCACCTGCGCCGGTGGTGGTTGCGACGCGACGGCCTTATCGGGCGTTGACCGTTTTGCTTTCTGCTATTATTAGGTTTTATCGGCCGCGCGCTCCCCCCGCTGTTGCCTTTGTTATTGGCCTTTTACTTTATTCCGGTGGGGCTCGCGGTGTGTGGGCTACCGTGTGCGCCCGGCGCTCCACGCCCCGCCGCGCTCCGCCACGCCCCGCCACGCCCCGCCACGCCCCGCCACGCCCTCCAGCCGACACCTCTGGAGATGCACGCTCCAGATCGTTGCCGCAGGTGCACGACTACGACACGGCTCGCCTCCTCGCCCCCCGCGCCGCTCGCCCCACTCTTCGTTATGCCCTGTGCTACTCATTCTGCACTAATAAAACATAAAACACGAAGATATTGTCCGGATTTTTCGGATATGGGGATAAAGGAAGGGGGTTCCTTTCCATGCTAACGAATTAATTTCTTCACAATCGCGAAGGGTTTTTCGTCTCATCAGAAACATACCGTTTGTGATTGGTTCGCAATACCAGCGACACTGTGAAAATCTCGTACATGTACGGTATACATTTTGTTATTTATTGCCATTCACAAGTCGATTCGCCTTGTAAATTTACAATTTTGAATTGTTGTTGTTTGACATCTTCAGTGGAAAATTTACCTTACCTTGGTACGCGACAATTTTTCACAGTGGACAATTGTTCGAAATTTTTTCTGTGTTCCTGCCACGTTTTGCCGAAATTAAGTGTAGCGGTGTGTCGACATTTTTTTGTCTCATTTGTTTTGTTTGCCGCCCGCGCCTTTTACTCTGGCCTTTTCTCTTTTTTTCTGCACTGCCTCTGTTCGCTCGCCGGTTTTAGCCCTTTCTGTTTTCCACCTCGGTGACAGCAACAAGGACCTCGTTTCCCATCGCACGACAGCTGTTTTCGGCCGCATTTCGCCGTCGGAATTGGCGCGCTGGTATGTCTGGTCCCGCTAGATAGCATCAGGTTGGAGCCTTCTCTGGGGGGACCCTCTTCTGGGGGACCCGGACCAGGGCCCCGCAGGGTGCAGGGTCGCCACCGCCACGCCCCGCCACGCCCCGCCACGCCCTGATCCTATCAGTTTCGTTTGCCGCGCCGCGC
>NW_026267277.1:419063-419780 GCF_000697945.3 Frankliniella occidentalis | reverse complement strand
GGGGGCGGCGCTACACTGCGAGGAGAGGAGGGCCCACCAGGCCCTCGGGAAGAGCCCCACCACCACGCTGTGCTGCGCACTCGCCAAAAAATGGGAGAGATAGGGGAGAGGGGTGGAGCAGGAGAATAAGAAATGTTGGAGGGCGGCCCGGCAAGCTCCTCTCTCTCTCTCTGCCGTCCTTGTCTACACCATCATCGCCAACCCCTCTCCCTCCAAGCACGGATCTTTTTCAAGCTGAAAGAGTCTTTTTGTTGGAGCAAGGAGATAGCTCTCCCCGCCGCGCCCCCGGGGCTGTGTACTGTGCTGTGTACACGGGCGGCGGCGGCAGAGCCGTCGGCTTTTTCGCGTCTCGGCCTACACCGCTAGAAAAAGTAATAGAAAAAAAAGAGGGAAAAAGAGGGGGGTAGGGCTGGAAAAATATAAAGCATGGGGTAAAAGGGGGAAATGCGGGGTGGTAGTACGGGAACGGCGGCAGTGCTCGTCTGGTTCTTTATATCTCGCCTCTGCATACATTTCCGTGGGACTTCCCTATATCCCCCTCCTCAGTGGGTGGAGCGCACTTACTCTCCCTCTCTCTACCTCTCTCTCCCTCACACACACAAACGTATTTAATGCGTTTGTAAAGGCGCGGGTTCACGCCTCCGTGCGGCGCCCGCCGGCGCGCCTGCTGTTGCTGCTGCTGAAGAAGCGCGTCTGCCCCCCCCCCCCCCCCCCCCC
>NW_026267277.1:418539-419000 GCF_000697945.3 Frankliniella occidentalis | reverse complement strand
CCCCCTCTCCCTCACACATACACACACACGGTAGGGCTTCCGTCCGCGATTTTCTCCGTGCTCCTTTTTATTGTATTTTTTGCCCGTCTCACGTGCGCTGCAATACCCATCGCTCTTACCTGTGCTGCTCCAGGACACACAGGCGTTTACCTTTTTTTTTTTTGTCTCGTCTTCCTTTATTTGCCTCGGCTCCCCTGCTCGACCATTTTATTATCATTCTGATGTGACACGAATCGATGTAATTTCAGATTACGGGCCGCCCCTTCTCGTTGGCGTGTCGTCGGTGTTTCTTCTGCGACTCTAATAACTTCTCATCAGCGATGGCAGCCGTTTGATAGCATTGTGCGCGCCGAGCTGAGGGGCCCCATAGTCCAGCACTTCAAGTCAAAAAGAGGCCCTAACCCTGAACAAAAATACGTCAAGCTGGAATTTGGCTTAATCGATGCAGTTTGATGTGCTGA
>NW_026267277.1:400354-404964 GCF_000697945.3 Frankliniella occidentalis | reverse complement strand
ATTTAAAAACGGGGTAAATTTACCGTAAATTTACGAATTTACTTGGAAATCGAAGTGGATAGAAAATGACGCATTCTCCTGTAAAACTTGCAAATAATATTTTTCACATTGCTTTTTTTGAATGTCTTTCCTTTGGAAGGAGTAAAACTTTATTTGAATTCGTTACCCTCGTGACTCACTCGAACCCGCGACCACCGCGACTCGCTCGGGGGAGGGGGGGGGGGGGGATGCTGGTGCTGTTACGATCCATAACGCCCGGGAAATGATTCGGAAACGGGGACGCCTCGCCGCCGCGACGCACCGCAGCGCACCGCAACTCACCGCGGCGCCTCGCGGGCGGGCTAGGTGGCGTCGAGGAAGAGGAGGAGGGGAGCTTGAGAAAGGGAGGGCTTTGTGCGGCACCCCGCCGGCCGGTCAGCGTGAGGTGTTATGTCCCACTCGGGCACGCAGACTGTTTACCAGCTTGTAAAAATAATGTGCCTTGGACCGTCTGCCAAGTGGGGCTGGCGCGGGCTGGCGGCGGGCCTCGGGCGGGCCTCGGGCGGGCGGCACTCTCTGGCGAGCTGCTGGCGCCCTGGCGTCCGGCCAGAGCAGGGCCCCCGTACGTAATCGCTTTGCAGCTACCGCTATACACCCTGGCGGTGGCGCTGGCCTGGCGGGCGGGGCCCCGGGCTGTTTAGCGCGGCGGTTTGAACGCCGGCGCCATTCCGGTCCGCTGCCGCTTCCGTCGAAACGTTTGGCGTGGAGTGACTGCTGGCCGGGCGGCGCTTTGGCGTGTCGACGCGGGACTTTGGCGCGCGCGCTGCTCGCCGGTCTGATTGACGCCGTGCGAAGTGTGCGCGGCGAATGCACTCTACTTAAATGCACTCCGTGCAGTGCCCTTTTTATTTTCCACTCGCTGGCCCGCTCCGGTTGATAAATAATTTATTGGTTTTGTTTTTGCTATTTTTGTTGTTTTGGAGGAGGCGGCCGCTCGGGCCATTAGCATCTGATTAGGCGCCGCGGCATGAATAGCTAATGGGCCGTGTTATCGCGCCGTGTTATCGCCGCGAAAACACGGATTGAATTATAAATCCCTCCTCCTCCTCCTACTGTACCGGGGCCGGGTCGTGCTCCCCCCCAAACAGGTGTCTCAGCAGTACCGGCCGGAGAGTTAATTGTCCCGGCTGCTCTCGATCGGGATTTGGCTTTTTATTTAATACTCTCTCTCTTCCCCCTCGCTCGATCCCTCCCTCGGGGCCGCGGGGGCCGTGTGTTGTAACGACGTCCTTAAATGCGCCTTACTGCCTTGCTTGTTGGGCCCACCGCGCCCCGGCCTCCTTGTTCGATACAAGTGTGCGTGTGTGTGTGTGAGAGAGAGGCAGACAGAGAGAGAGACAGAGAGAAACAGAGGAAGAGTAAGCGAGCGAGCTGCTCTCACAGGGGCTTCGCTCTGCCGTGCATGGGTGCTGCTGCTGCCTAGGCCGCCCGCTCGGTCCGCTTGGGCAAAATAAGAGACGACGAACCTAATCGGTAGGTGGAGCAGGAGGGGCTTCGCCCCCCGCGGCCTCGCCCCTGCTGTCGTGTTGGGTGGAGGCCATGCTGGCCGCGTGGGCGCTCGTGTGTGGAGGCGGCGGAGATGCGCCCCCGGGGCATGGAGACGTATGTGCGGGCGAGTTACGCTATAAACAGGCCCCTCGTTATGCCGCCCGGGCCGTTAAGCGGCGGAATAGTTATCCGCAATTACTTCTCCTCCTCAACCTCTCACTTTTAGTTTCTTGCTCATTTCGTTTATGTCCCCCTTCCCTCCTTTCCATCGCTCTGTCTCCGTCGCTCGTCTCTTCCGCGTGCGTGGCGGGGGGCTGCGCAGTAAAAAGTGAGGAGGAGGAGGTGGCGGCGGCGGAGCTGATGCTTTGCGCGTATATTATACCGGATTTATATATTATACGACTCCGGGGGACTTTACGGTTCGCGTCGTAAATAAATGCATAAAAGTGCGCTGCTTGCCTTTTAATGGGCGTAAGAGGGAGGAGAGGAGGAGGACTCGTCCGCGCGTGCGTGCGGCGGAGGTGTTATTGTGCTCACTTGCGCCCCGTGCGTGCGCGTGCGTGACACGTGCACGCCCGCACAGCGCGCTGTACATGTTGCTGTGTCTAACAACTTGCACCGAGAGTCGTGTCGTGCCGTTTTTAGGCTTCGCGTGCGCTTAAGCGCGAACGCGAAAGCCTTTAGGTCTCGTCAGGATGTTTCCCGGCCAGATTTTCCCGTGCCCGCTTAGTCATCAGCATCCAACGGCCAGGAGCGAGGCAGTGCATGGCTCGGCGCGGGACAGAAAGGGGGGGGGGGGGTCTTTTATGACTACTCGAGCGCCGTGCGGGCGGGTGTCGGGTTCCGCTTATCGCCATGAAGTGACCCTTCTTCCCTCTCATCCGAACAAGTAGCAAAATTGGTGTCGTGTGGCGACAAATTTGTAACTCACTCGAGCTCACTACAGACTCCCTCTTTTTCTAAGATCAACAAAATTTGAATGGAATTCGTAGGCCGAAGATGAGCTTGCGTCTTGTTGGCCGCTGGGCTCTGGCTGGCGGCCTGGGTAGGGGGGGGCGAGGCGGGTGGATGTCGACTTTTACCTGAATCATTGGATACGGCACTCCTTATTTTTCTAAGATCAAACCAATTTGAATGAAAGTCGAGGGCAAAAATTACCTTTGCGCGCCGTTCCGCCCCGCTAAAGCACAACGCGCATGTTCGCAATAGGCGGCTTCAGACTATATCTGCATAATTTGAGCTTCTGGATACGTCTATGTGTCTCGGCGTTTGTTTGTCCATAGGCCAACACCAAGCACGCGAAGCCCTTTTAAGCCACATTGAATAATGTGGACTTGACGGATTTTTTTTCTCCTGTTATTTTTTCCCCGTACCGTCCGTGTATGTAACCAGGCACAGCTTGTGAGTGCTTTACTCCTCACTCTCCCGCAGCTCTCTGCCTGGTTGTGCTGCCCCCTCGCACGCTCCCCGGGCGAGTGGGGTGTCGTCTGGTTCCGTTTTCGGCCCTGCGAGTGCTGTTGTACAAACGAAAGCGCACGGTTATTCAAGGAACGTGACGTCACATTCGTTTCAATGTGAATCGTGTCATATTCGTTAAAATATTGTGTCACGATTCGTTTCAACGTGAATCTATGCCTTATTGCCCCCTCGATTAGCTGATTTACGTTAAAACGAACGTGACACAACATTTAAACGAATGTGACACGATTCACATTGAAACGAATGTGACGTCACATTAGTTGAAAAACAGTGGCGAGTGACACCCAAACTCCTAAATAGAGTGCATTACAAAAATTGCTCATAACCCTCCTGTGTTTGGACTTACACTTTACTCCGTTTCATACAATGTGTGGAGGTCCAAGAATGTCACACCCTTTTATTATATGTGTCACACACTCTCTTATTTGGGTGTGACGTTTTGGCTCGCGCTTTCAAGTCGTTATATGATGTCGATGTCGGACACTTTGAAGAGCTCGTGGATCCGGTCCCGGTGACGACCCGGATGCTGTCGGACCCGTTGATCCGCCTCATTAGGTCCGCCCGGCGCTCGATGATAACCCAATTAAAGTGCGGGGAAATAAAGTGCCGTGGAATGATGGGGCTCTAACGGCTCGGGGTGTGGCGCAGCAGCAGCGCTCAGCGCAGGCCGACCCGATAGTTTGTCGTTTCAATTTATATCGACGGAATTGGAGGCCGCGCCTCCTCGTCGAGCAGGCCGTACGTGTTTGGCGAGCTGGCTCGCGCCGCGGCTATCGCTGCGCGCGTTGTTGTGTGCGTGTGTGTGTATTTCTCTAACAGTTGTCCACCTATTTCTTTTTTGCCCACAGGTGAGTTTCGGTGCCGTAGTCGTGGTCCGCCGCATTGGTTTAGAGGCGTGTTCGACGCGGTGGGTGATTCCCTTACCCCTGCGGTATGCAGAGGTCACTTATTCATCGTGTTCGAAGATGACTGAACTCCAGGCCGGCCGCAAGGCGTGGCTCACGGAGCTGGAGCGGGACTAGATGCAGCAGCTCCCAACCGGCGCGAGGGAGGGAGGGAGAGGAGGATGAGGTGGAGGTGGTTCAGCTCCTGCTGCTGCTGAGCAGATGTTGTTTAACCTGGAAATTAGCGGGCTCAGAGTACCTCGTCAGCGCGATCCGGCGCGAGGGCTTAAATGGGGGGGGATAGTCAGGGGGCGCGGGGCGAGGGCGGGGCCCTACGCGCGGCGGCCGCCCACACGACTTGGACCTTGGACAGGCCCCTGCGTCGTCGGTTTGCTCTCCAGTACACGTGCAACTGCTTGCTTGCGCCGTGCTTGCACTTGCCTGCTTGCTTGCTTGCGTGCTTGCGTGCTTGCGTGCTTGCTTGCTCCTCGCGCCGTTGTCCCAAGGCGGGGCCGGACGCTACGGTTTGCCCAGGTCCTTGTGTGCCCATGGCGCGCGCGGGTCCCAGCGGCAAACACTGGGCCAGCTCATGGCACAGCCTCGCCCGCCTGTGTGTACTGCTGCTCCTCAGTGTTCCTCTCTAGGAAACATTTACACCGCCGGGGTCAATGTTTTCCCCTCGGGAGAGTCATCACATGACGTTAGTCGGCGCGAATCCCC
>NW_026267277.1:397102-400132 GCF_000697945.3 Frankliniella occidentalis | reverse complement strand
TCCTCTTCCACGTATGGCCGTGCCTTTACTCTTCCTTCCCCTGTCTAGCGCATTTGCATAGAAGGTTATCAAATATTTAGACGTGCATTATCAAGATTCTGCGCATGTTTGTCGAGCGCGCGCGACAGCACCGGCAGCAGCCGCGAGAGAAAGAACGGGAGGAAGGGGGGAAAGGGGAAATGCAACTTGGCAAAAAAATCTGCGCTGAGCGGGAGGTGGGTGTGGTGTGCGCGGGTTGGGGGGTGGAGGGAAGGAGTGCACGGTCGGGTCGGGGGGCGAACAAGGACCCCCCGCCCGGGCCGTATTGCCGCCGCCCTATACTCTGTCGTGCCGAAATCCATTTTCCACACCCCCGCCGCCGCCACCGCCAGGAAAAAATATGGGCCATTAATAATTTGGCAGGTCGTGGTGCTGCGCTGGTGCTGGGTGGCGTGACGCGGCGCTGCTCTGCGGTGTGATGTCGTGTACGTGTGTAACTCACCGCGATAGCGTTTGCGTGCGGCCCGAGTTGAGCGCGCGGCGGGCGGGGGGGCATGAGAAATCGGCCACAACGCGTCCAGATAAAGAGCTCGATTACGATTTTGTCGGTTGTTTTTGTTGGTTGTTTTTTTTTTTATCTTTTCGTTTCGTTGACTGTACGGTGTCATATTCGAGTAGGGCCGGCCGGTGGGGGTCCCCGTCGCGGTGTGTGTGTGGTCTTGCCATGGGTCGTTAATATTCGTTTGTTTCGGCCTGATGGCGCGGCCGGTGCGCGACCCTCCCTGGTAGGGAAAGGGATGTGGGGGTGTCTCGCTGTCAACGTGGCGTAAGGCCAATTTGAGAAGCAGGAGGTCCTCGGGGCCGCGGCGGTGCGTGGCGGGGGGCGCCAAGCGGCGCGGAAAACGAGCGGCAGGAGCCTCGTCTGAGTAGGTGCTGCAGCGGGCCGTGTCGTCGGCCCGGGATGATCCGATCATCTTCGATGAGGCGGTCGACACAATCGATTTGCTGCGCGGCGCGTCTTGTACATGTTCGTACTCTCTTTGCTCGCCCTGCCACGCCGCCTTTGTTTCATTCCTGTATCATAACGTCTTATTTATACTTTTGTTGTTTTTTTATTTTTTTCGTTCTCGTCATCGAAGGCGCCGTTGCGTTGCCGCTCTGTTCTTTCTTCCCCTCCCGTGGCGCGGGGCCCTGCCCGGCCCTGCCCCTGGTAATGGGCCGCTACGCTACGCCGCTGGGCCCCCCGGCGGGCCCGGCTGGTCCCGGGTAATGAGTGTAATACACTGCCATTAGCGGAGGTAAGTGCGTAATGAGGGCGACCGGAGGGCGACGGCGTCGGAGCAGCGCGCCGCGGCCATTCCGAGGAAGTCGCGTTTAAATTAACAAATAACCCAATTAAGCGGCGGCGTCATTTTGTGTACCCCCCCCCCCCCACCTCCCTCTCGCCGCGCGCGCGCCGCCGCCGTTCGCTGTAGGTTTTATCATCACTTTTTTGCCTTTTATTTTTGCTCCTCTTCTCCTCCTCTACTTTGCCGCCGACGGGGCCGCGCGCCGGGGCAGGGCTCTCTAGAGCAAGGGTGTGGCAAGCTGTCAAGTGGTGCCGCCGGGTTTCACGGCCTGCTTATCGATGTATGCAAAATATGAGTAATGGTTGGGCGGGTCCCCCGGGGCAGCGGCAGCAAGTGAGATCAGCCACCTCGGCCGGGGCCGAGTGGACGTCGCGTCGAGGAGAGCGCCGAGTGAGGCGAGGGAGGGGGGGGGGGGTGACACCTGCCCCGCGGGGCGGCGCGCGGCACGACGGCGCGGTGCTCTTGCCTGCGGTGCGCGGCCGCGCGGGCGATGACGGCGGAGCAAAGTGCGCCCTAATTAATGTGGTCGCCGGCCCACCTCTGGCACCCCGAGAGCGCCCCCCCCCCCCTGCGGCGCCCGCTCCCACAAGGGCTTATTCCCCCGACCACAAGCAGCTCCGTCCGTCTGTCTCTCTCGCTCTCCCTGACTTTGCCCCCCGCCGTGCGGTCGGCCTGGTCGGCGCCCGCCCGCGGGGCCCCCCCATCACCACCCGGGGGGGCCGGGGGAGGGGACGCCACAGCCCCCCTCTGGCGGGGGTTGTCGGCCGCAGCGGCGCCGGGCAGGGCGAGCGGGGGCCACGCGCCCCTTACCCGCCCCCGGGGCGTTGGGGGCGGGCGCGACGAACACCCCCGCGGTGGTGGTGGGGCGGCACGGCGGCGCGCGGTGTCAGGTGGCAAAGTGCGGCCGCGGGCGGTGTGCCTAACCTTCCTGCCACTCTCCCCGGGGCCGCGCGCGGTGACAGTGGCGTAGCGGGGCGACAAAGTGAGGGAGTGAGAGCGAGACGAAACTCTTTCCTCTCTGCCCTACGCCCCTGGCGCGGCCGGGTAGAAGGTGATGAGTCAGCCGCGTAATGACGGAACTATTTTCCCGGAGAATCCCTTTGTGCTCGCCGACCGCCGCGGCAAATGGTTCCGTAGTTTGAGGGCGGCAGGAAGGGGGCGGGGGGATGGGCTGTGTGAGCCTGGCAGACCGCTTTGTGTGTGTCTGTGCGTGTGCGCGCGGGCGACGTCACACACGTGGTAATTTAGCTAACAAGCCGCGCCTGGTATACTACATACTGCTGCAAAGATCTCTCTCACACACACAGCCACACACGCCCTCTCTCACTCTCTCTTTTTCGGGGGCTCACACACGCTCGGGCGCGTCGCACTCCCCTAGAGCTATACCGCCCTCATTCGGCGAAAGCTTCTGCAAGCCCGCGCAAAGCCCGCGCCAAGCCCGCGGCAAAGCCCGAGTTAGGTCTGCACCGAGGCGGCAGCAGGGGTGCGGTGCGCGGGGGGTTTTTTGTAATATTTATTTTCCGTGCCACTTTTTTGTGCTTGCGCCTTACTGTTTTCTCTTCTCGCCCCACGCACCGTCGTCGTCTTCTCTGGGGAGGCTTCCCTACCAGGTAGGGGGGCTGTTCTCCCCCCCCCCCCCCCCCCTTCTCATCCTCTTCCACGTATGGCCGTGCCTTTACTCTTCCTTCCCCTGTCTAGCGCA
>NW_026267277.1:378713-397052 GCF_000697945.3 Frankliniella occidentalis | reverse complement strand
GGGTGGGCGTACGGGGTGGGGCCTGGGGGCGAGGTGAGGGATGTGACGGCGCCTCCCCCTGCTCCCCCCTGGGGTGGTGGCGGCAGCGGCGGCGCGGACCCTGCTAGTATCCCTCCCCCAGGCTCTGCTCCACCCCGTGGGGTCGCAACCCGACATCCATCCCCGGGCTGCTGTAGGGCCCCGCCCCGGGAGGGCCCGCCAGTAGGGCCCCCAGGAGGGGTCCATGGAGCGCCCCCCGAGGAGCCCTTCTGGAGCGGGGGCGGGTGCAGCGCGGGCGGTGTACAGCCCGAGATTACAAGCGGACCTGTGTCGCCGCAGGTCCCCGCCGCCCACACACACCGGGGTCGGGTCGGGGACTAGTCGGGACGGGACGGCTTTTCAATTATGACGTAATTCCGTGTTGATTAGTGGGCGCTCGTGCCTCGGGCTGGCTGCCTGTCGGGCTGCCTGCCGGGCTGCCTGCCCCCGGATGCCCGGAGCGGATCCGCTCGATCCCCCGTCGGGCTGCAGACAGACGGCGGCGGCGGCGGCTACCCCTCGCCCACCCCCCGCCCTCCCCCGTGGTCTGGGCTGGGCCGGCGCGGCTCGGCGCGGCTCGGCGCGGCCCGGCGGCCTGGGTCGCCAGGCCAGCGCCAGTGCGAGTCTGTCCTCCGAGCCGAGCGGAGGGTGAGGTGTTGCTGGTGGCTCGGGCCCCCGACCGTAGCGCGGCGTCCTCTAGCCCAGCGACCTGGTGCGGTGGAGCCCCACCTCGCGAAAAGATAAAAATCGATACCGTGGCTTGTGCGTGCGTGCTGCGTGCGCGAGTGTGTGTCTCTTCTGCCCATTGGATTACTGTGGATACTTTCGCCGAGGGATACCCCAGCCTGTGTGTGTGTGCGCCATGGTGCTTGTGAAGTGCTGTGCAGTGTGTTAGCCCGCGCAGGGCCCGGCCGCCGCCATAACCCTCCGGCTCCAGGCCAAGGGCCGCGAGGCGGCCCGCAAGGGCGATGCCAAGGGCGAGGCCCGGCACCACAAGAAGGCCCGGAAGGCCGCCAAGGTGGTCGAGGACGTGGTAGTCAAGGAGCACGACGACGACGACGTGCACCTTGACGACGACGAGATGCTGCCCGTGGTCGCGGCGCCGGCCGCCGGCGAGAAGGCGCAGCCCTCGCCCGGCGCCGGCTCGGACGCGGCCCGCGAGGCGGCCGAGGGCGCCGCGGTGGGCGGCGAGCGCCTGGCGGCGGCCGACGCCTCTCCGCCCGAGGACCGCGACGCGCGCCGCGCGGACCGCCGCGAGGACGCGGCGCCGGCCGCCGAGGGCGCCGTCAAGAGCCTCATCATCAGCGCCAAGTCGCCGCCGTCCGCCTCCGACACGGAGAACAACAATGTGATTACCGAGGACGGCGATCAGGTGCGTTTCAGTTGCAGTGGAAGGTCTTCGCAGAGCCTCGCTCGCTCTCGCTATCCGGTAGTCGTTTTATTGTGCGAAGAAAAGACATTTAAACCGCATTTCCTGCTGCTCATCTTTTTTTTACCCCTCCCGTTTCTACTTCCCAGCCGGTTCCAGCGGGAGCCCGAGTGGCTCCTGCTCTTCTTCGCCATTGTAGCGACCAGCCGTCCGAAACGCCTGCTGCTCCCCTTGACGCGCTTCTTCTCTTCCGAACAGATCTTATCGCGACTCGACTTTTATTCGCTGCGAGTAACGAGACGGGGGATGGGAGCGGAGCGGAGCAGCACGGCTCACTGCCGCGACGCTTTTCAATTCGCTTCTTGTTACTCGGCCCCTGTGGCGGGGCGGTCGGTCCGCTGAGCCGGCACCTTCTTTTGAACGCGGACACAATATGCATCAATGCATGCTCTTCATCCCTCTGACCCCCCTCCCCCCTCACTACACCGCTAAACACTTACCAAGCGTTTACTTTCCAATAATGGCAAAAGATGCTTTGCAGCTTGCGAATCACGTCCTTGCAATTGCAAAGCAGCGATTGAAGCGTTTCAAAGCGCCTCTGACTTTCAAATAAGCGTGCGAGGTGTGAACAGTGTACAGTACGTACTGTGTACGCCCCGCCACGTGTGGACCACGCTCGGCTACGCTCCATTGTCTCTCGCCGCGCACCCATACATTTATGCTTGCCGTAACGTTTAGTGCCGGGTTGTATCCGGTAGCCGTGGTGTGGCTGGGTGGGTTATTTTTCCTAGTTTGAAAGCGTGTGCGTGTGTGTGTGTGTTGGAGGCGTGTCAGAGGCGTTCCCGCAACCCAGCCAGGCGAGCGGCGTTCTGGCCGGACGCGCGCGCCCGTGCGTGTGTGTATGGTGTATACATGCACGTGCTTGTGTGTGTGTTTGTGTGTGTTGGAATGGGTCCATTTGGCTATAAACCGTATCTGCTATCAGCTGGTTGTGTTACGTGGGCCTGCAGCTCGCTTTTGTACGTTGTGTATCCCCCGCCCCCTTTTGTCAGGTAGCGAAGGGGAGTGTGGGGCGGATGAAGGAGGAGAAAGAGACTGGGTGGGAGGGAGAGGTAGGGGAGGAGACTCGAAGTGGTTGGATGTGTGTGTTGACGGTATAGAGCACACTGGAACGATATCCCCTGGCTCTGTGTGTGTGTGTGTGTAAGGGCAAACATCCTGCCTGTATGTGCGCGCCATTGTGGCTATTAGCGGCCATGGGTGGAAGTAATGCGGTTTGTTTACCGGAGGGTGCTGAGCTGGCGGACCGCTCGGGAGCAGGAGGAGGAGGACCTTTTCCTCCTGCTCTTCGTGGACCTGGCCGTCGTTGCCCTGCACACGCACCGCCGCCGGCTACCTGGCCGCTGCTCGGTCTGCTGCGCGTCGCACGGTAGCCGTCGCCTGTCGGGGCCCAACAGCCAGCGCAGGCAGCCCAGAGGCCGGGGCCGAAATGATTGGACGCAAATTGATGAGGAGGGGAAGAGGGGGAGACACCCCCCTTCCTCCCCTCCTCCCCCTCGGCTGTCTCTCTCACTAAACGCCGCCGTTGCGCCGTTCCGATGATGTCGGGGCTGAGCTGAGCGAGTGGGTATCAATTTGCCGTCATTACGGGCGAGAAATCGTTGGTCAGTGCGGACGGGTGGATAGCTGGCCAATCAGAGGGGAAGGGGGAGCACCGTTAAAAATTATTTGACCATCACTTTGATTATGCGATTTTCTTGTACTTGGAAAGAGAATGGCCAATGCATATTTGATGGAATTTTAATTTTTACATGGGAACGAAGGTATAGAGAAGAGATCTGGCTGTCTTATGTTCACTCGCGCTCTGACCCGTGTCCGGCAATTAGGAGCGTTGTTTGTGCAGGTATTTCAGACCAGAGGGAAACCGAATGCGAAGCGGCAGGTGTCGAGTCGGGGAGCGCTCGCGCGTATCGGGTGCGATCGAGGTGTGTCGTGTCGGGGGTCAGGGGAGCTGGGCAAATCGGAGAGAAACTTAATCCATTACGCCGCACCGCACCCTTTTTATTTTAAATTTTGTTTTACTTTCTGCTCTTTTTGTTGTTTCCCTCCCGTCGCCTGTCTCCCCACAAGCTCGTTTTGCTTATTTGCCGACAAGGTGGTTGTGGTGGTGAGGCGGGGCGGGCACGGGGCCAATCGTGTGTGTGTGTGTGTGTGTGTGTGTGTGTGTTGTAGCGCGCTGCTCCGCGACCCAGCTTCATGTTTATTTGCGGTTTATCGACGGTTTCCATACGTCTGTGTCGTCCCCGCAGTGGCGCGGCGTGGCGTGGCGGCGCTGCCAGCGCGGGCACTTTGTTTCGCCAGCAAACACATGCGCCCGTATAATAAAATGGCAGTAATACATTCTCCCCATTCTCTCCCTCTCTCTCTTTGTCCCTCCCACCCTCCCTCCCTCTCTCCTCTCGGCGGGGTGGCGCTCGCCCTCTCTGCCGCGAGCCAGGCTATGGATGGCTAATTTGCAAGGCAGCGGCTGCGGGGATGGGGGTGACGCGACGCTGCAGCTGTTCAGTATTCCGTCCGGATCTGTTTCGAATAACGCGCCATTGGGCGCAGCAGGGGGAAGATCCCCGTCCCGCCCCTCCACTCCAATTCCACTTCCCGATGAGGACGCGAGCTAGTTATTCGCGCCAAGTCGTGTTGCACGGGGCCAGCAGGCACGAAAAGAATAAAAGAACATTTTTTTCGATTTTTTCTTGTGGCTGTCTCTACCACCCGACTGAAAAAGTTTCCAAGTTTCCCGTGTTGATAAGGGCCGAGTTCCAAGACCGGGTCTTGAAATACAAGAAACTATTTTTACCGTGTTCATTAAGTTGAAGGGAATGTTCTATTGGTTGTGAAGCAAAATTAGCAAGCAGTTTTTCGAAATTAAGTCGCAGTTTGTTGAGATTTGTTGCTTTTGTCGTTCTCCTCGGAGCCTGAAAATAACGACCATTTAGCGATTACCCGGTCAGACAGGTTGTTTTGTGTCTTTCTTTTTCAAATGAGGGAGAAAAAAAAATCAAGTGAAAACATTATTTTGCATAATTTTTCCCTCGGGCGCAGTGTGTGGAGTCGCGCAGCGTAGTGGAGTAATAACGCGAAACCGGTCATTATCGAGTAGCCGGGTCGGGGCGGCCGGGCCCATGGCCGGGCCTCGCCGCCGCGCGCTGAATCATCGGATTACAGAGAGGAAAACTCTGTCGCCATTAGGGGGCCGTCCATAAATTTGTGGCAGGGACATTAAGGTGTCTGGGCGGCGATTAAATCGCTGCTGCGGGCCGGGGCGGTGCTGACCCAGTCCGTTGTGAGCGATATCGGAAACAGGCTGCGCAGCTGTGGCACTGCGGCTTGGGGGGGGGGGGATATTTGAAGCAAAACGATAAAAAAAAAAAACAAGACAAAAAATAAAACAACAACGGCGCGAGTTATTTTGGACGAGTCGCTTTGGTGCGTGTGTAAGATACTGTCATCGCGGTGTGCACGCGCATCCACTCCTCGCTAGCGTCATTATCGCGGCCGTGACGGTTATCGTGATCATCGTGTGATCATCATCATTTTAATGAGCGGCCGACGCGATGGAAATACTCCTTTTTACGGGTCGTAACTCTGCGGCGGGCACGGCGGCGGCGTGAATGGGGGGGGGGGGGGGGGGGGGGGGGGGGGGGGGGCGCTCGGTGCGCGCTTGCTGGCGATGTTATGCGGCGAGCACGTCCCGCCATGAAGCCTTTTGTTGCGTGTCGGGGCTGCGGGAGAGACAGAGAGAGAGAAAGATGCGGAGTGCGTACGCCTGTTTTACGGTGCCTTACGCCCTTTTACGAGCGCATCAAATGTTCGCACACGCATTGGCGCGCGTTTTAATTTCGCTGCGAGTGCGGCCCCCAGCCCGCCCCCGGCCCGCCCCCGGCCCGCCCTCGGCCCGCCCCCGGCCCCGCCAGCGCGCTCGCGCCTTGTTTGCGGCCGTAATGCGCTCCCTCGTGCGCTCCGCAGCGCCTGCTGGCTCTCAGTACCCCCCGCTCCTCCGAGGACCGCCCTCCCGGAACACGTATACTGTGAAAGAAAAGAAATCTCGTACATTTTACGGGAAAATTTTTATTAAAAATTATGTGTTAAAGTGTCGTTCTGTTAAAAATTAAAAATTTATAAATTTTGTACAAAAAGACACCCTTTTCAATTACTCTCAGACCGTTACTTACTTTATTCTAAGTGGGCGACCAACTTCTTTGTGCAGCAGTAGTTACTTACAAATTTTGTGAGTAATATTTATAATTTTTTTAGTAATTATTTTTTTAGTTAACTTTAAATGACTTATTGTGATTATCAACTTTCAAAATAATACATATTACTCACAAAATTTGTGATTATTAGCTGTACAAAGAAGTTCGTCTTTCTATAAATTTGTTAGTTACGGGCTAACAGTAAATGTAATTTTCTGCGACGCGAAGAAGATAGTCTTCTGTACTTTATAACCTATGTGTGATAAGGTATCGGGAATGTTTCCTTGTTTTTCACATATTATAGCTAGCACAAAGGAAAGAAACGACTTGTGGGAATAGGCGACAGCAGAGCACGTTTTCAGTTTTAGTGATGAGTCCTCTTTTACTATTTGGCCCTGTTCACATTTTATTTGTTTATTTGTTTTGGCATTCTTTTGATGTGCGGCTCTCGCTGCGCCGCGGCCGGATAACGTTTAAGCTCTGGCTGGTTTAATCCGGGGCCGCTTTCGCCGGAAGCAGTTGCACGCAACAGGTGGGGGTGTAAAGTAAAGCGAGATCGTGATGGGATTAACGCGCGTGCTCATCGATTATATCGAATGTGGAAGCAAAAAAACCGTCCGACGCTTGACGCATGTGTACCCTTTTTGCGGAGTGTTTTGTCTTTTTAAAAAAATAAAAAAATCCTGAAGCGGCGATTGCTGAATTACCGGATTCGATTAAAAGAAGTGCGGAAGAGAGAAAGGTGGGCATCAAAGACGACGAAGAAAAGAGATGGAAATGAGGTACTGCTTGCTTGAAGTCGTAAATGCCGGTTGGCAGTCGGCAGTTTTCTTCCCTCCACTCCTTTTTTCTGCCGTGTCATATCAGTGACTTAATAGAAGGCAATTGGAAAGCAGATGTCTGATCAGTAAGCACCACTCGGCCGTAATTGCCTCTCAGCGGCGAGATGATGTGTGCTTTTTCATCTCTCTTTGTTCTTTCTGTTGTTTGCAGTTATTTAATCGTTTGGAATGCTTGCGTGCTATTTTTTTTTTCTCTTCAGGTGTGCTTGTGTGCTCTCATTGCCGCTGGGTTGGTTGTTTTACCTCCCTTACAAGTTGTCTGCATTGGAGCTCACTGTGCACTCCTCTCCGCCTCTGCTTAGCCTTTCCTGTTTTTGTGCGATGGCAATCAACGCGACTGCGCGTGTGTGTGACATTCAGAAATAGGTTTTTGGCGAAGATTTTTTTTTGTCGTCTTGTCTTGTTTTTCGCTCCCCGTGTCGGCGGTCGGTGACCTCCGCAGCGCCGCCGCGGGGCGCACCGCCTGCTGCCTCTCTGCCAGGTCGGCTCGGCTCGAATCGATACCTGGGCGAGGGAGAGGACGACAAGAGCCGACCGGAGAGGAGCCGGCAGACAGGGCGCAAGCAGGGGGAGGCTTTTTGCACTGGGGATGAAATGAGCAGGAGATGAACACCACGCGCCAACGCACTAGGTTGTTTTTTTTGCGTTGTTTTGATTTTTTGTGGCCCTACCTTGTTTTTCCTTCTCCCATGGACTTTCCGACTCGCAGTTACGCCCCTGAGGGTGACTTCCGCGGTCGCACCCGCCGTTCGGCTTGCGACCCATAGCGATATCGGCCTCTCGTCCGGACGGAAGTTTGAGGAGGAAGCGTGTCTAGCGGCGGCTGGGCGAGGAGGGAGCCCCAGAAAGCAGCCGCCGGAGAAAAGCGGGAGAGGCAAACTTTTCGCGACGTGAATTTTTCATAACGGGCTGTCGGCGCGCGAGCGCAGAAACGTGCCGAGGCCGGGCCCGGTCCCGGGCCGGGTGGGTCCGAGTGAGTGGAGCAAAAGCGAAATAAAAATAATGCAGAAGAGAAGTGGACGGAGGGCGAGCCGGGCTGGGCCGGGGCGGTCGGACGGACGGTGCCTTGCATTACTCAATCGCAGTCGGATGGCTTGTTTCCCCGGGGGAAATTAGGCGCAAGTGAGCGTTTTATTCTCCACAGACTGCTCCGGCCGGCGGGCCAGGGCCCGGGCCCCGCTCCCGGGGGACGCGAGGGAGGGCTGCAGGGGGAGGGGAGCAGCGCGTCCGGGCCGCCCTCCCTCCCACACGCGCGGCGCACACGCGGCGGGCAGTAGCGGGAGGAGGATATGGCGGGCACGTCACGCCACACGCGCGGCCTGTTGTACGTAATTTGAATTTATTTGCGTGTGTTGACGCTTTTGGCTGGGGTGGGCGGCCGCGGCCGGCGCGACCCGCGGGGACTCTGCGGTCTGGGCGAAGCGTCATTCCCTGTTCCTCCAAAGTTTGTGCCGCCGAGCCGAGGTCGGCTGGTCTGGATCAGACAGCCACGCCCCCCCCCCCTACCCTTCCCGTTGCGGTCCGCGCGGGGGAGGCGGGGCGGAGGGAGCGCTTTGCGATTGCGGTCGGCCGAGTGTGACAGCTGCCGAAAAGCAAATCCGGGGCGCGGTGGCGGCTGCGGCGTTGGCGGACGCGCTCCGCTTGGCGCGGCCGGCAAATGGAAGAATAATGACTGAGAATGGCCGACGCGGTCGACACCAGCCGGACGTGCGCCCGGGCGGCGCGTGCGCAGCCGCGTGCGTTCGTGCGCGCAGCGGAGCGTTTCCCACGGCGGTGCGTGCGCGGTGTGTGGGCGGGGTGGGGTTGGCGAGGAAGGGGTCTCGGCCCGCGGTGCGCCGGGCCCGTGGTGGTTGACGGTGATACTATTTCTGCTTGGCGCGGCGCGCTCTGTTTGTAGAGCTGAATAAATGGTGTCTGCGCGCGGCGGTGGCGCTGAGGAGGAGGAGGAGGGGGGGGGGGCAGGTTGCTTGGCGGGTTAATTAACGACCCTCGGCCAGGCCGACACATGTATCGCGTCTCGCTGGCTCTCGCATACATCTATACCTACATCTCTCTCTCTCTCTCTATCTCGCTCGCTCTCTATCTCGCTCACTGGCCCGCGCCCGTGTGTATTATCTTCGCTCCCCGGTGCGTGTCGCTGGCTGTGTGTTGATCCGCCCGTAATCCCAGTGTATATCCGTTTATGGCCCCCGCGAGGAGCGCGCCCCGCCCCGACGCCAACGCCACGCGACGCCGGCCCCGCGAGGGCAACTTTTACACCATCCGCCTCCCCCTACCCTCTTCCCCTCCCCTCCCCGCGACTTTGCGGGGCCAAATGGGAAACAATGAACACGCTGCTTGCTGATATCAGCTGCTCGCCTCCCTCCCTACGCCACGCTTCCCTCCCCAACGCCACGCCCGGCCGCGCCCCGCGTCCAAATTAACACGCCCCTGAGGTGCATTAACTATTTATCGCGCCGTGGGACCATTAAGGAGGGGGAGGGCGGCCCTGCCCTCCCCGACCCATAATGACGGTCCCCCGACCCCTTGCGGGGGGACCGTATAAATAGATACGCCGTGCACTAGTTCTTGTGCCCCGCGGCCGCCTCCTCCTGTTTGAAGGATGTCCTGAGGACGACGAGAGTCCTCTCTCCGCCCGCCGCGCGCTCGAGGAAGAAGGAATCTGGCCGCGCTACGCTCCGCCAGGCTACACAGAGACAGAGTGGCCCATTTGTCGACGACCACCCGGGGGGCCACCGCCGCCACCGTAGCGTCGAGCCGCTTGTTGTGGTAACGCGCTCTCTCTGTCTCTCCCGCACACTCACACGGCGGCGGGCGCCAGAGGCGCGGGAAGTGAAACACCCAGAGCAAAGCACAAAGGGCGTCGGGCCCGCGCTGAGCAGCAGAACCGGGGGCTTTGTGGGAGTGGAGCGGGAGGGGGGAGTCTGTCTCTCAGCCTGTCGTCGGCGATCGTGATCGGTGTCTCGGCGACTGATGTCCATCAGGCGGGACAGGGCGGGACTCGTTCGGTTCGCTGTTGTGTCTTTGATGATGTCCAAACCGCCGCCCGTTCGTCATGTGCACACACGCACACACTTGCACACACACACATGGACGGACCAGTCGACCAGCCAGTCCAGGGAACTGCCTTGTGTGTAAATGAGGTGTCTAACCATGTTCACCGTGTAGCCCTTTGTATGCATGTGTGTGTGTGTGTGTGCGTAGGTACGTCTTTATTTATCGTCGGGTTGGCATCCTGAGCAGGAGGGGCAGAGGAGCGGAGCGTTTTTGCGGTCGTGCAGCGTTATATTTCATCACCCGCCAAAGCTGCAACTGCTGCCGCCGCCGCGCTGCCTTTACCCTTTTTGTCTTGAACCTTCTTTTTTTTCCCTTTTCCTCATCTCATTTTCGTTTGTCGAGTTTGGAGTCGGTGAACAAAAAACAACAACATAGGAAGCTGAAGGGGGACGGAACAATAACAGCCTGCTCGCTTTACTGATTACCCCGGCAAACACACCAGGTGACACACGGCCAAAAAAAAAGAGGTAGTTTACAAAAAAAGTAATAATAAGGAGATTAATGTTTGAGAGCTGCGAGTAGAGGATGAGGGGACCTGAAGAGAAACCATGCAATCATGCCCCCCCTTGCTCCATAGTGACATGGTATCGGGTGTAATGCCACCTGGCAGAGCGAGCCGCCCAGCTGTTCACGCAGAGGGTGATGGTCCCCTCGACGAGCACCTGTGAGGCGTCGGCGCGGGCGTCGGCACCACCTGGAAGTGGGGGGAAAGGGGGAGCGCCCCCGTCTGTCGGCGTGGAGGAGGAGGGGGGGGCAGGAGATTTGTAGGCGATAGCGCGCCACGCGCGTGGGGATGAAACGTGACTCGCGGGGAAAGGACGTGAGAGGCCCCCCTTCGCCCCCTGCGGCGGTGGCGGTGGCGGCAGCCACGGCGAGAAGAAGAGACGTGAGCCGAAATCGAAACGAAGCTCGAAACGCGCGCGAATCTGCACGAGTGTCAATTATACGCAGCAGCAGGAGGCGCTGGGGCTGGGCTGACCGCCCGCCCCACAAGCGTATCGGATGCCCCTCAGCAGCCCATTGACACTCCCTGCCAAATTTCATTTCTCCCCTCCTTTTGCCCCTCGCTCGCCCGCCGCGCCGTTTGCCTTTTATTTGATCGCGGTGCTGTACGGCTCTGTGTGTTTCCTTTATCGCGATGCCACGGGTCGGGTCGGGGCCGGGCCGGGACGACGACGACCGTCTAGACTGCTGGAGTGGCCGAGGAGGAGGCGGCTTTGGCTCCCCTCTGCGCGCGCCATCTCCCTCGCTCTGATGGTATTCCAGACGGACCTCGTTCTGCTCTCGCCGCCGCCGCCGTCGTCGTCGCCGCGCGCGTCTTCCATATATTGAATTCCATGCGCCTGCCTTGCCGGCCAAATGTAGCGAATGATGTGGTTGCGCGTCGGATGAAATTGTGGCCCGGAGTGTGTGGGAGGGTGAGCGGCCGACAGACAGACAGGGGAGGAGATGGTAGGGAAAGGAGTAAGTGGGGATGGAGAGAGAGAGACTAGGGCAGGGGTGAAGCTAGGTGAGAACGCCCGCCCAGAAGCCCTTTCGATGGACTCCCGTGTTTGTCCGTCGAGGGCAGGACGTTGGATGTTCGTCCGTGCTAATGCATCCCCGCCCACTCGCGGCTCCTCTGTGGCTGGCTCTCCAGGTGAGGCGAGGCCGGTGCCGGCCGGCCGGCCTCCCGCTGAGGGCCAGTGTGTGTGGTGGTCCTGCGAGAGAGAGAGAGAGCGAGCGAGCGAGCGAGCGAGCGAGCGACAGCACAGCAGCATGCCATGCCGGCGGTACATTTGTTGCGGTCGGATCGCTCAGTTGGGGGCAAAGCAGCAGGGTGGGTTGGGGCGGGGAGAACGGAGGGAGTGGAGAGGGACCCCCTCCGGCTTGTCCCGAGGGGAGACCGGGAAGGGTGGCCTCGTGTATGTGTGTGCGCTGAGAACCGCGAGCGCACTCACACACACACGCACACACGCGCTTGCACACGGACGAGGAGCTTCATCCCAAACCTGGTGGCGGCTTGCAGTCGCTTGCAGTGTAGGCGGAGGTTGTCGCCGCCGCCCTCTCTCTCCTCTCACCCCCCGCCGGCCCGTGACGACCGCCATTCACTTTACGATGCCGTTTTGGCGGCGTTGCGTCATGAGGTGGCGGTAAGGGGGGGGGGGCGAGTTGTGCCCGCGCCCGCCGCTCTGCATGCGTGAGGGCGAGGGCCCGGCCGGGGCTTTGGTCGAGAGTCGTGCCGGCCAGTCTTTATTGGCGGCTATACTACACTTTTGTAGCGCGCCCGCCTCTCCCCTCGCGCTCCCCTACCACATCCCACCCTTACTGCTGCTGCTGCTGTCCAGCCCCACAAATCTCTCTCTCTTCTCTCTCCCCTTTTCTTTCTCTGCACCCCTCGCTCGCTCCCTCGCTCGCCCGCGCGCAGGCCGGCCAACCGACCAACCCCTGCTGCAGCAATAACGGAACGGTCTGACCAACTCCACAACTGCGAAACCACACGACCGCCTCTCTCACATCCGACTCGGCCCCTCTCTCTATATCTCTCCCCTTGTTCCCGCGCGACTGTGTGTGTGTGTCTGTGTGTTATTTGCTGTCTGCCGCCGGAGGGCCTTTAGTGTTCTAATTATGGCCACGCTGAGCTCACACACTCATCATTACAATGTGATTTCGCCCTGCTGCTGCTTCGGGGCGGGGCTGGGCGCTCCCAGGTGTGGAGTTGTGGTTCCCGGCGGTATGCCACGAATGCCTCTGGCGCCCCGCTATCTCTCCCGCTCCCCCGCCGCCGCCGTGCCCCGCGCGCCCTGCTCTCTCGCTCTCCCTCCCCGCTTTGGCGTGGCGGAGAGGCGTTTTACGAGCCCTACGGCCGCCGGGGCTGGCTGCTGCTTGCCGTGGTTTACGGCGCCTGCCCGGGGGGGCGTCGGGACGTTGCCCGTCGGCACGGCGTCGAGTCGGCAGCGGCGGTACGACCGACCATGCGCAGAGCGGCGCCAACCACGGCCCGCGCCGGTCAGCCAGAACAGAGGGCCCCCCATCAGGATGCTAAACGGCGCGCCTGGCCGCCGCACGCTCCCCTTCTCCGCCCGCAGGGTTGTTCCGTGGGCCTCGGGGTGGTGCCCTGCCTCAGCTCCCCTCGGGTATCCACTCGCAGCCCTCCTGACACCTTGACCCGGTCCGGCGGCTCTGACTGAGCCCCGCCGACACTTGTCTCTCCTCTGACCCGGCCCGGTGACCCCGCTCCGCCGCCCACGCCGCGCCTGGTCACTCTGCCCCGCTCCTCTCTCCCTTTTTTGCTCTCTCTCTTTCTCGCTCTCTCTCTTTCTCGCTCTCTCTCTTTCTCGCTCTCTCTCTTTCTCGCTCTCCCTCTTTCTCTCTCGCTCTCCTAAGCGCCATCGTCTCTCTCTTCTCCCTCGCTCCCCCTGCGCTCCGCCCTCCCCGTCTCCGCCCCCAAACGGCCCGCCCGCTAACGTCCGCGATAAATATTGACGGCAGTCGTAACGGCGAGGAGGAGCGGGGCGCGGCGAGGCGCGGCGGGGCCGGAGAACGTGACAGTAAACATGACACTAAAGCCGGCGACGATAAACTCCGACACTAAATCGTGACCTTCCTTTTTGACGCGCGCGCCACACGGCGTCCTGTCTTTATCCGCCTCGCCTTTTATTTCGCCTGTGCAACACACACCTGGGTGCGGGGCGGGGCAGGAAAGGGTTACACCGCCAACACCTTCGGCGCCTCCTAACCTATTTTTATCTTTTTTTGTGACGCTGCCGCTCGTCGTGCGGTGATGTGTGTGCGTTTTGTCTCGGAGTCGTCATTTGTGTGCGTGTGTGCGTGTGTGTGTGCTTCTCCTGTCTAACACCTGTGCGCGTCGTCCTGAGGCCGCGACACTGTACTACTCGCTGCTCGTCCCGCCTGTCGCCTGCGGGCTGCTGACACGCTGGCCGCTGTCTGTGTGTAGTGGTGACTGACTTGCGCTTGACGGCGGCCCGGGTCTTGTCCTGCTGTCGAGCCCGCGGGACGTCGCGTCGTCGCCGTCCATTCACACAGCGGTGACGCGGGGGGCGCGTGCCGCCACGCCCTCCTGAAGCAGGCCCCAAAGCCGGAGGGTTCATTAGTTGGCCCGACGCCGCCACCGTTGTCGCCGTGCGCCCGGCCGGGCCCCCTTCGGGTTCTTTTTCTCGCCCACTGAATATCGCAGCTGGCGCGGGAGTTGTTGACAGCCGCTTTGACAAGGGGCGTAAGTGCGAGCCGACGGGGGGATAAGCTGCCAAAAGAGGGAGAGAGAGAGAGTAGTGGGCGACAGCGGCGGGGGAGGAGGCGGGGTGGCGTTCGGCAGGTGGCGGCGCGAGGCGAGGGGGAGAGGGGGGCGTCAGTGAGCTAAGCTTGTTAGCGGCCTAATCTGAGAGCACTTCCCAGAGATTCGCAATCCGATTACAGGAGTTGGGGACGCCGAACGGGAAGGGGGTTGGGGGGCGCTCCTTGGCGGGCGCCGTCAGAGAGAGAGGGGGGAGGAGGAGCGGAGGGGGTCGCCTCCCCCGCCGCCGCCTCCGCCCCGCCAACACGCTGCTTGACCGGGGGCTGCGCGGCGTTAGGCGGCTGCACTCGAGGCGATGGAGAGGGTCCTCGGCGCGCGAAGCTCTCCATCCCCGTGAAACCTGCCACTACAGGCCTCCCCTTCACCCCCCCCCCTCCCCTCTCCTCTCCCCTTTTGTCCCCCTGCTCTACCTTTCCCCCCTTCTTGTCCCTTCCATTTGCTCGGAGGGGAGCCTCGCGGCAACGAGGGGGACACAATAGGCTCGGTCAGGAAGCAGAGGATCGTTTTGAAATCTGCTTTTTCATATCTTATCTTTTTATATCTCTCTCTTGTAATGAAAGGCCTTTAATTTCATTCTACTCCCCCCCCCCCTCTCCCCTTTTACCCTGTTGTGTTTTTTCTTTCCCTGGCTCTTTGTCGGATTTAATTTCCCCCGCCTTCTTTCACGACTGGATTGGCCCTCGCTTCGTCGCACTGGCGCGCGGCGGTAGTCGATATGAAAATTTGACTTGACTCTGTGGGTGCGCGTCATGCTTGATGAAGCGCGAAAGATTTCGACGAATCTTTTTTTTTTCTTTTTCATTATTGTTTTTTTCTTTCCCCCTGCCCGCGTTCTCCCGCCGCTATGCTGTGCAGTCGCCCTCGTTACCATAAACACTCCCTTTGAAATGTGAGAACGGAAAGGTCGCCGTGCGGATAAATTGAGTCGTCTGCGCTGCAATGAAGGGGCGCGCTTTATTTTATTCCGCGTTTTTTTTCCTCTCTCTTTTGCGCTCGCTCCCTCTGTCTCTCTCGCTCTCCGTCCTCATCCCGCTCCTTTCACCCTCAGTACCCCTCTCTCTCATTCTTTCTCCTGGTCCTTTGCCTTCGTCAACCCCCGCCAATTTTCCTGTTCGTTTTTTTTTCTTTCCCTTTCTTAGTTTTGTTTCACCGACTTCTTGGGGCGGTTTTTCCTCTTCTCTGTGTCTTAGCCGAAGGCGCAGACGGGCGAGCCTCGGCCACGGCGCGGCGTGTTTGAGAAGGACGCCGTTGTGCTGCTGCAGAGTGCAGCGCACCCCGTCCTGCAAAGGAGATGTGGGGGAAAGGGGGGGGGGGGAGAGAGACCGACGGCAATTCGCGCACGGCTCCGACGTCGTGAATTTTATGGGTCCTTAAACTGCGCGAACAATCTACTGGCGGGTTATGGCTCCGCTGGCTTGGTTAGTTGTTGGTAATGACGGAATAAAAGTTCCCCCGCCTGTGAGAGTGCGGCTCATGGCGGGCCACGCCCAGGGGGCCGTGAGGGGCGGCCGCGGGGGAAACGGCAGAGGAAATAACAGACGCAAAAAAAAGGAGAGGACTTTAGCGCAGTAACGGCCGCCGCTATGGGTGCTCCGGTAGAGTTGTTATAAACCTTTTTTCTCCTGTCTTTTTTTCAACGCGGTCGAGTTTTTTTTATTTTTTTTAAATAGTCGGTACACGGTGGTTGGTGATGTCAATGATGATGCCAGTATTAACGTTACGTTAATGGTGATGAATCGATGTTCCCCTGCGTGAGACCTGCGGTGGCTCGCTCTCTCTCTCTCTCTCTCTCTCTCTCTCTCTCTCACTACCTTGCTCGCTCGCTCGCGCTGCCACCACCTTGTAATAATGACTGGGAACAAAATACACATTCTGTCACGGACCGGCCTCACGCGCTCATGAAATATGGATGGCCGTTATTCCCGTGTGTGGGTGTGTTTGTGTGTGTGCGTGACTGCCTGCTACCGTATTATAACACTTTGGTATTAGTCGGACAGGTTGCCCTGCTCATGCCGCCGTTACCTCTATGCGCGGCGCGATCCGTCCCCTGAGTGGCGTTTGGGAGCCCCCCGCGCCGCGCCCCGCCCCGCCCCGCCCGTTTGTATTCATCCCGACTGCTTTTTGCTCCCTCCCCGCAGCCCTCCCGATATTTTTATTCTATGTAAATGGGGATCGATTTAACTCGCGGATCCTGGCGCTCGCTCCTCTCAACACAGAAACATTTTAGCGGCTGCCGCCCGCCCGCCGCCGTGGATGGAGCGTGAAAACAAAACACAGGAGAGAGAGAGAAATAAAAAAAACTGGCTTGTACTGTAGCAAAAAAAAAAGTGCAGAAGAGGGGATGGAAGTTGGCGAGGGGGAAAGCCGGAGCGCGAGCCGCCCGACATTTTTACACATTCAAATCTCCTCCGGCGTATTGGCATTATGCTAAGATAGCAGCGGGGCGTGTCTGTCTGTCTGTCTGTCTGCTCTTTTGCCCTTCTCCCCTCGCTCAATATGGATCACGTTCGTTTCACTCTCGGCTTGGCGCTGAGATGGAATACATTACGTTTTGTCACCAAGTTATTTTTCCCTGTTTGTCGAAAAGCGAGGGGTTTGGGTGTGGTTGGCGGCCCTCTCAGGGTCGCCTTCAGGTTCGCCCTTAGGTTCAGGAGGTCGTCTTCAGGATTCAGGGGTCGCTGTCAAGGTTGCTCTCGGGGTCGCTGTCAAGGTTGCTCTCAGGGTCGCCCTTAGGGTCGCCCTCAGGGTCGCCCTTAGGGTCGCCCTCAGGGTCGCCCTCAGGGTCGCCCATCCTCCCAAGGAGCTCAGCGCCACTCGGCTGCACTCGAGCCGTGTCGTCTTCTCCTTTCCGCCTGGCCGGCCTTCCATTTTAGGTTGCACGGTGTGCTTCACTGCACCGGCCTTTTTGTCTGCCTGACTGCCCGCCGCCGGCCTACACTGTCGAAAGCAAAAAATAAAAAATGAATATCTGAATGAAAACATGCGCAGTTTGTAAAAGTTTCACGGGTATGAGCTTTTTTTGGGCAGTATTGATATCCAGCGTGGAGCGGCGCAACGACGCTTTTTGAGGCGCGTGACGACTCGGCCGTCCGTTTGATGGTGTCCGGCGGGTATGGGCTCGGCGCGCCGCGGCGGGGACGGCGATGGCATGTCGGCAGTAACACGCGGACGTGCTCGGCATCGGCGACCGCCTCGCTCGATTGTCTCCTGTCGACACCTGACGGGCCGCGGCCTTTGAGAAGACGAGAGGGCCTCGGGAGAGCGACGGCCCGTCCCCGCGCCGGCGGCGGACGAGACGGTGATGAGGCGGTTAGAGACCGCTCCCAGCAGAGCATTCGTGTCGCGCCGTCGTCCTGTCCCCTCCTCCCTCGGCGGACAGCGCTGCGCGTTCGACCGCGAGGAAGGAGCAGGCGCTCGGGGGTCATCCTCTTCCCCCTTGTTCTTCTCATCCCGTTTTGAAACCGCCTCGGCAAGAGAGTTATGCGTTTGAAAATTAGCCGTTTGTCGGGTCTCCCCTACTCCCCGGCGGATCCCTCCGCTTGTATTCCTCCCTGCACTCCAGGGGAGTCTAAACAAAAGGGTATCTCCTCTTGACGTTGTTCAACGTTTGGCCCGGAATACCTAACCTACCTACCGTGTCTGTGTGTTTTTTTCCTCTTTGCCGCCGCGATTGTCTGGAGGAAGGGACCGCCACCGCCGCCCATTGTCTGCGGGACGAGAGCGGCGGTCCCTGTACCAGCCGCCCGATTGAAATTGAAAGTAGATTATTGATGGTGCTGACCGGACCCGGGACCGGACCCGACCGGACTGGCCAGACACACACACCACCTGCCCGACCTGGCCGCCGCCGGCCCGAAGGGGGAGCTCAGTCCTTTATCCTTACATGTCGGAGGTGCGTGTTTGCATTCGGGTGTGAGCAAACAAATGCTCGCCTGCCGTCTGCCTGCCGACCGCCGCCGCCGCCCGCTCAGAGCGTCGACGGCGTCGTGCACAGATTGCGTCTGTCGTTACAGGGCGCTAGACAAGCCAATGTAGTACTTACGCACCGTCAAAAGCTGCCAAAAGGCACTAAAGTTTTGCATCTTTGGGACGTTTTAGTGCACTAACGGATGACTGCGTGTTGTGATGGTGGAGTAGGATGATGATGATACGCCGGAACCCTTAGTAAAGTTTAGATATAGAGAACGACCACGATTCTTAATGAATTCTTGGAGGTAACCCTTTTTTTCAGTCGGCTTAACCAGACCTGCTCCGAACTCGGGAGGGTCGTGTTGAAAGTGCCCGCGCTCTTAAAGCATTACGTAAATTGCATGCAACCCATTTAAGTTTATTTCCGAGTTTATATTTCGTTATAATAAAGCAAAGATGAGATCTATTATCTAACAAGAACAACGACAACATGGCTGGAGGAGCAGGGGGAAGAAAAGTCAAAGCTTGTCGCTTATTTGGTTGTCTTTCTTTTTCTGTGTTGGTCTTTCTCCCCTGCTCCCCTCCTTTGGTAGGGGGGGG
>NW_026267277.1:377358-378533 GCF_000697945.3 Frankliniella occidentalis | reverse complement strand
GAGTACGAGGAAAACTGCGCGTGGGTGGAGCAGAGAAGAGGAGTGGGGGTGGGGTGGGGGTGGAATCTCGAACTCTGAGCAGCAGGCTCACGGTGTCGCATAGCCTCCATCCCCCCGGAGCAGCCCGGAGCAGCCCGGAGCCCCCCCACATCCACAATGCATGCACGGCCGACTGTGATCCTGCCTGCCTTGCCTGTCCCATCTGTCTGCCGTGCCCGCGGGGCATGTAGCAGCGAGGAATGTGGTGAATAAGTGTTTGCGTTTCTTTTCTCCCTTCTGTGTCGCTGCTCCCGCGTGTCCCTCGCTCCCTCCGCTTTTCCCCTCCGTCCCGCGGGGACATCATCTTCTGCCCGGAACGGGACGTGCTATCATTTATCTCGTGGTGCGGCCTGCCTGCTTGCCTGCCTGCCTGTCGCGCTTCTTGTCCGTCTCTCTGCCTCGCCACGCCCCCTCGGGCTGACATCCGCACAGGCCGGGGGCTGTCAAAGAGGGGGAGGGAGCTTTCATCGCCCTTGTGTATGAAAATGCACAGGAGGGGGGGGGGGCGTCAACCGACGACAGTGCAGCAGTCCTCCTCACCGACTGCATTATGGCCTGCGATATATTTACTCGGTCCAGTTTGCAAAAAAAAATTGTTATGCATTTGTGGCGCAGAACTAACCGGGAGATTGCAAAGACACAGCAAGAGTCGACGGACGACCGATTTGTGACGCGCAAACCACCGGAATCGCGACAATTATTTGTTATTAACGCGATTGCGTCCGCATGCGTGCGTATATATTTTCCTCCTCCCATTTTTTGCCCCGACCATGGAAGGGTGGGCGAGGGTGTTCTGCACGTCCTCTGCTCCCCCTCGTGACGGCGCGGTGCGGGTGTGCGGCAGTGTGCGGCCCCCGCCCGTAATGCGGCAGATTGTGTGTGTAACAGACTGGAATAAAGTATGTGTCATCGCATGCCCATGCTTCACGCTCGCGGTGCAGCCAGCAGAGAGGGGCGCCGCTCTATGCTGGCAATGAAAAAGTGGCATGCAGATTTTTATTTTTATTTTCCCCCTCTTTTTTTTCTCGAGAGATGCGTTTTTTTCCTTTACTGTCTCCATTTTGTTGTAGTAGCGGAGGGGAAAAGAATATGACTTTGCAATGAGAGGGAGGGAAGTTCCTGTGGATCATGAGCAA
>NW_026267277.1:360833-375962 GCF_000697945.3 Frankliniella occidentalis | reverse complement strand
CTTCCTCGCCCCCAGTCTCCCTCGCTGCCAGCCTGGTCCTGGTATGTGTTATTCATGGCTGGTCGTCAAGCCTTGCATTGATCGCACGCTTGGGCATCCCGCCGCGCCGCTCCGCTCCCCGCCATCACATTTTGCCCCACCGCAGTCGGCCATTGCCCGGCTGCCAGCCAACGGCGTGGCGCGGCGAGGCGCGGCGGGGCGCGGCGGGGCGCGGCGGGGCGGGGCGGGCCGACACAGCGCGCCCTTTACACACTGCGTGCCGGTGAGGGCATCATTAGGCGGGGACGCGACTGACGGGTGTCGGGTGTCCCAGAAACAGGTGCTGCAGCCGTCGGCAGCACCCTCGCTCGCTCGCACACCTCGCACACGCCCGTGCCCTGCTCTGGAAACTGCCGAGCTAGACATATTGGTGACCCGACGTGCATCCTTCACCTTGCGAAGGCACCGCGGCGCCGACAGCCCGCTGACGGCTAGCCCCCGGCAGGGTAGGCCACCGCCCGCACTCTACGCACGGGTGCGGGCGGGTTGCCTACGCGGCAGGCGCTAGACCTCAGCCGCGCCGCCGCGTAGCCCATGTGTGTTTTAGCGTGTGTCCTAATCTCACCCAGTGTTTTTCGATGGCCTTGTTTTGTGACCGTTTTTCTTTTCTCTTTGTTTCAGGGATCTGACCCGTCTGGCATCTACGCTTCACCCGGTAGGAAACGTAAGTACTCTGGGGCCCTTAAGTGGTCCGCCCGCCCCTGCGGCCCCGCCGGCTGGCCGGCCGCCCGGCCGCGTTTATCGCGCCCCTCTCGTAAACCGGCCGCCGCCGCGCCCCGCCTTATCTTTACGGCGACTTTAATTGTTGTAGAGCTTTACTCCGTAAAACTTAAGTGAGCTTTGTAATCCCCCGTATTCCCGCGCCACTTACGAGAGCCACTCCCCTTCTGGCTCCCCGACCCGGCCGCCCCCAAGCACGCGCGTGACGTTGCCCCTCTGTGCTTTGCAGCTGATGGACCGCCCACGAGCCTGGCAGCCACCGCCACCAGCAACGGCACGGTGTCGCCCGCGCCCGCCGCCTCCGCCACCACCACGACGGCGGCCACCCCTTCCGCCAGCGCGGCGGCGCCCCAGTCGCCGGCGCCGCACCCTCCCCACGGCCTGCCGCCGCCGCCGTCGCCCTCGTCCAGCGCGGTCACACCCGCCCAGCAAACGCCTTCATTCCCTGTAAGTATCGCGAGGTCGTCTACAAGGTCCGTGTGGTGTCGCTACAAGCAGCATCGTCTCACCCGCTCTCCTCTTCCTCCGCAGGTGTCCAACGGCGCGATCCCTCCGCGGCTGGCGCCCGGCAAGCACGCGGTGGGCTCGGTGGGCACGCCGCCGCCAGGGCCGACGGGCCCGCCGGTCCTGGGTGCGGCGCCCGCGCTGTCGCTGCCGCTGGCTGCGGCCGCGGCCGGCTCTCCAGCGCCCTCCTCGGCGGGCGCCCACGGCCAGCACCAGAGCGCGCCGTCGCCGCACCTACCCTCGCCGTCAGCCGCGGCGCCGCCCATGCTGTCGGCGCAGCACCAGCTGCCGCCGCACTACATGCCCCACCACGGCTACCACCCCTACTCACAGCACCTGTACCATCACGCGCCCGGCCACCATACAATCACGGCGTCCTCGCCGCATCCCGGCCACCACCAGCCACCCCACTCCACTGCCGGCCACCAGCCGGGCCACCCCCAGTCCCACCCCGGCCACCAGCCGCCCCACCAGCACGTCCCCGGCGGCCACCAACCGCAGCACCCCGGCATTCACCAACCTCAGCACCCCGGAGGACACCAACCACCCCATTCTGCCGGCCACCAGACCGGAATGCCGACTGCCAGTTCACCCCATCCCGGAAGCCATCCACACCCGAGCTCGGCTCACCCTGGTCATCCGGGCCATCCAGGCCACCCCTCCGCCAGCTACCCGGGCCACCCACACGGGCCTCTGTCGCAGCCACAGCAGCCCGGTGCCATGGGACACCTCGGCCAACAGAGGCATCCCTCGCCACATCTTCCCCCGCCCCACCACATGTCTTCGCCCGGACAGGCCGTCCAGCCACCCCACCAACCTCATCAGCCCCATCAGCCCCACCAACCTCACCAGCCCCACCAGCCCCATCAACCCCATCAGCCGCACCAGCCACCCACCAGCAAGCAAGGTCAGCCTGGACCACCGCTACACTTCTCGCCCCACTCGACGCAGTCCTCGCGGCTGCCCGGGCAGACGACGATCTCATCGACGGCGTCCTCCTTACAACCTGGACAGCAGCCACCTATCGTGTCGTCGAGATCGTCGCCTCGGCCGCCGCTGCAGTCGCCCTACGGCATGCTGCCCATGCCGTCGACGGTATCGTCGATGTCCACTTCATCGGCGGCGGCCTCGACGCTGGCCGGCAAGCCGCCCGTCTCCTCTTCACAAGTTAAGGGACCAACGCCAACCCCGCCCGGACACCCTGCCGGCCCTTACGGCATTCACCCCGGCTACCCTCACTACTCTCCGCTGTACGCCCCCTACTCCATGCACGGCGGTCTGCCGCATTACCTGCAACCCGTCGTGTCAAGCTCTCCACTCGCCTCGCCCAGAACTGATTCGGTAATTTTATATATATTTTCTATATATTATTAACTCTTCTTGATAGTAAGTGTGAGTTTCCCTTGTCCGCGTTTGCAATAACATTCGTTGTTTATTTTCGCAGCTGACTGTCCGGTCGCCGCACTCGTCGAACCCGAAGGGTGCGTCGTCGTCAGTGATAGCCTCCAACGGGCAGCCGCAGCACCCTGGGGTGCACCCGGGGCCGCACTCCACCACCCCGGGGGCGCCGGGCCTCCCGCCGGGCCACCCCCAGAGCCACCCGTCGGGCCACCTCAGCAACTCGAGCAGCGCGCGGTCCTCCCCCATCGGGATGCCGCCCCTCATGGGCCACGGGGGCGCGCTCCCGGGCGCGCTCCCACACCACCCCGGCCCGCACCACCCCGGTGCCCACCCGGGACCCACGACGGTGGGGTCGGCGTCCATGCCGCCCATCAGCTCGGCCCCCGCAGTTACCATTGCCTCCTCGTCTGTGATCACCACCTCCGTGTCCAGCAGCCACATGCACACGGTGACCACGCCCCTCGTGGGCTCCGGGCCGCCGGGGGGCCCGGCCGGCGGCCCGCCGCGCAGCCACTCCCCGCGCGGCCACAGCCCCACCCGGGAGCGGGACAGCTACAGGTAAGTTGTGCTCCTGCCTGACGCGCTGATCGCTCTGCCTTCGGACCCGCCCGCGCCTGACCGCGGCCCTTTCTCGCCTTGTTTCAGCAGCAGCGGGGTGAGCAGCATGGGCCGGACCAGCGTGACGCCGGTGAGCGGGTCGGGGCCGCTGCTGCTCTCGGGGCCCGCCGGCCCCAACCCCTCACCCTTCAGTGCGGCGGCGGCATCCGCCACGGCGCCCTCGCCCTCCGCCTCGTCCGCCTCCACCCCCGTGTCTTCTAGTCTTTCATATCCCAAAGCGCCCGGAGCGGCGTGGCCTAGGTAAGGTGTTCGTGACTGCGACCTCGCCCCCCCCCCCTCTCCACGATTGTGTCATAATGTGTTTTTCTCGCTCTCAGTTCAAATTCAAGCAGCCAGCTTTCGCCGGCCAGCAGTAGCCCAGCAATCAGGCCCAGCATGGTTACCCCGTCGCCGTCGGCGTCCATCTCCTCGCCGCACCCCGGTGCGCACCCCTCGGGCCACCCGCCGGGCCACCCACCCGGCCACCCTGGCGCGCACCCTCACGGCATGCACTCGGGGCCGTACTCGGCGGGCGCGCTATTCGCCCCGCCGATGCCCCCAGTCTCGTCGGCCTCGTCAGCGCCCCCCAGCTCCAACCACAACCCTTTCTCAGCCGAGGCACTCATGTCGAGTAAGTTCACTCTAGTTATTCGCTGTCAAGTGTGGGACTCGCGACTGTGCGTTCTCTTGTAGAAGCATTATGAACCATTTGTAACCTAATTTTCTTGCTCAGGTTCAAGTCAAGCAGATTTACTGAGGAGAGAGCTGGACAACAGATTCTTAGCTTCTCAGGATAGATTAAATGTTGCATCTTCTCCATATCTACGACCTTCTGAGATGCACCATCAGCACCCACAACATATGCAACACCAACATGCAAGTCAAGGGCTTGGTGGTCTGGGAGCGCCACCTCCAGCTTCCTCTGTTTTCCCACAACTTGTAAGTGTACATTTCTCAAATATGCAAATCCATTCTTTTGACTATTTTCCAGAAGTTGTTAATTTTTTTATTTATTTTTTTGCCCTTCAGTTGAAAGATGTGCCAAAGTTAGGAGGTCTCGACTCCTCCTTTTACCGTCAAAATCCTCTGAGTCTCGGATCTTATTCGTACTCTGGGCTTCCTCTACCAGCCTTGGGAAGTTCAACTCCTTTTGCCCCACCAAGTCATTTGCCTTCTTTCACCCCCAAGGTATGGAAACAGTTCTGGCGTGACAATTTACAACCCCGTAGAATTTGTTGTTTTTTTCCTCTTACCTATTATTGTGCTCCTGTAGCATTCTTCTGGGTTTTCTTGTGGACAGGCATGCATGTATCCTAGCTGGTTCAATGAAATGCAAAGGAAGATAACTATCCTCAAATGCAATCCCTTGCTCCTTGGCTATCCTTGGTAGCTTTGAGCCAGTTGCATGCTACCATGCCTGCATGTCTCATAACTTCCTGCACTAACGCTTCTTTTTTATTTTCATGTTCGGCTGCTACAGGTTGCAGATCCCTCAAAACCAAAACATTCGGTATGTTTGTTTTTATTTTTTTTATGCTGCTCTGTCATTGTTTTATTTCCAGTGAATGTGCTGGGGGATAATGGAGACAGCTGTGCATCCCATTGCTTCCTTATCTACTTTGTTTAACATGCTGCTTGTGCAGAGCTGTAGACCTACCCTGAAAAGCGACTCTTATATACTACGTCATAGTTTATCCATTTGCTACCCTGCTCGTCTCTGTCTATTTTAAGATCTCGCACAACCAGAGGGACGATGCATATGTACATAACGCACCCTCACCCCTACTTTTTCTCTTACGTTTCCAGAAACCTGGCAAGTGGAACGTGATGCACGTGCGAATAGCGTGGATAATATACGGCCACCAACAGAAATCGACGGACGCGTCCAAGCTGCCGGCGGCCGCGGCGCAGAGCCAGGTCGGGCCGTCTGCGAGCAAGGCCGGCGACCTGCTGCGGGCGCCGCCCCTAGGGATGCCCAGCCACCTGTACCCCGCGGGCGCCCCGAGGCCCCACGAGATGCCTGGCGCGCCCTCGTTCTCGGCTCTCCCCGCGCACCGCGCGCCCTTCGATCCGGCCGCCGCCGCCGCCGCAGCCTCCCACTCGAGCTACCTCGCGAGTGCCGCGGCTGCGTCCCACCTAGGCAAGTGATCTGTTGTCCACTGTCGTGGTAATGTGTGTATTACGCTGATATCATCTTTACTAAAGCTCTATTTCCCTTCAGCAGGAAATGCCGTTTCGCCCTTTGGTCGATACCCTCCACCATTCCCAACTCCAACACCTTTTGCACCCCTAGGGTACCCAGGTGGTCCCAGGGAAATGACACCTCTCGGTCCACTCGGAATGCATGATCCCTGGAGCAGGTACGCTTTAATGTGTTTGTTTTTTCCTCTCGTTTCAACGTAAAGATAATGTATCGTGTCGTGTGGTTTTTGTATTTATCTTTAAACCCATTTTTTCTCTTTTATTCCTATAACAGGCTCCAGAGACAACCCGGTTACCCTGTGACTGCTGTCAATAGTGCCTGGACTTACAAGTCTGAAGCTAGTATAATTGAAGAGAGAGAACGGAGCAGAGAGCGGGAAAGAGAAAGAGAAAGGGACAGAGAACGAGAAAGGGAACGGGATAGAGAAAGAGAGCGAGAACGGCAGAGGAGAGAAAGAGAACGGGAAGAGCAACGAAAAGCTGAGGAAAAACGGAAGTTGGATGCCGAGCGCGCTGAACGTGAAAAGTGAGTTATCAAAGTTATTCAAAGTACTTGCTCACAAGTTACTTTGCTGGAGAAAACAGAATTGCTTACTTAACCAATCATTTTGTTGTTGCCTTAGGGAAAGAGAAAGGAGAGAAAAGGAGCGGCGGGAGCAGGAGAGGAGAGAGCAGGAGCGGGAAAGAATGATGCAACAACAACAGCAGCAGCACCAGCAACACCAGCAGCAGCAGCATCAGCAGCACCAGCAGCACCTGCAGGCCCAGCACAGACTGGCCGCGGAGGCGAGTAAGGCCCGCGACAGGTCGCCGATCAGGAACGGCGGCACGCCGACGGACAGCGCCAAGGACAAGGAGGACGAGCTGGCCATGCTCTCCAGGACCAGCAGCGTTGGTCCGCCCTTCCCGCACCCGTACCTCTCGAGGCTCCCCATGTCGCGGGGGCTGCCCCCGCACCCCTCGTACCCCCACGCCCCTCCCGGCTCCATGTGGCCCGGGCCCGACCCCTACCGGGACGCGGCTGCCGCGGCGGCGTACCGTTTCGACCCCATGAGGCTGCAGTTTAACCCGCTCATGTCGGCGCTGCAGCAGGAGGAGGAGCGGGCCAAGATGTACGGCCAGTACCCGGGACCGGTGGGGCCGCCTAACCCCATGGCCCACCTCAGGGCAAAGGACCCCAGCCCGCCGGCGGGCATGCTCAACAACCACCAGTTCCACCACCGGCCCTCCCCGTCCGGGCTGCCGCCCCCGGGGGCACCGCACCCGGGAGCACCCCACCCGGGGGCACCGCACCCCCACCCTCACAAAATGACACCCACCCCTCCGGCACCCGGGCAGCCGCTAGTGGTAGACCTGCACAAGAAGGACGAGCCTGCCACGCAGTCGCGGTGAGGTGAGGTGGGGGCACGGGAAGGGGCAGGGGAGGGGGGGTTCCTACCCGGGAGTTTAGGGAGATGAGTCTGTGATGATGCCGTCGCGCTTGGTGCTAAAGTGACTGTAGGGAAAGCCGGCGCTCTAATTTTAAGAAAATCTCTGCATTGCAGAGTTGACAAGTAACATTTAAAAACAGTAGAATGGATTTTTTTTATTTTTATTTTTTTTGGTTTGTCTATGTGTGAATGATAAATTCACCTTTTTGCTTTGAATTTTTGACTCTTTCATTATTGTGTTTTAATGAATTGCCCCAAAATACTTTATCTTGTTATGTTTTGATTAAGGCTGTATATGTGTTGTTAATTGTATTGTTAGCAAAAATGAAACGCTTGCTCTTTAGATAACCTAGTCACAACTGGATAGAAGCCCGTATTTCATTGGTTCAACATGACTGACTCATAGAAAAGCTGACTTCATTGTGGGTTAGAATGTGAAAGTAAACGATGTAAAGCTGAATCTTTGACTTGATATTGCAAGTCATTATTAAATCTGTCTAATAGTAAGCTTATTAACAAATGAATTAGTCACAATTCCTTTTGTTTCTTTTTCTCTTTTTTAGTTAATATTTTCTTTTTGCTGTGAATTTTTTTTCTTTTGAAAATGGCAATCATTTTCCTGTTGTTCTCTGGTGTTTTTCATCCCCGTTGAACTTCTACCTACTTCTTTAAGTAAGCTTTTTACACCGGAGATACAATTTGCTCATTGTTGATGTTATTCTTCTCAATGAAATATTTTTTCTTTGTTGTTGTTCATGAAATTCTGATTCAAAGCCCCCTATATCCCTCATGAAATTATTATTTTGGGGCAGGACTGTGTAAAGATGGTGCAATGGACTTGCCAGTGATTTAATTTAGATATGACTTGAAGGGCTGCAACTCTTCATTTAGTGACCAAATCACAGCTTTTGTTGTTGTTTTTACTGTTCATTAAGTGATCTCAGCTACTATAAAATTCTATATAGACATACATAATTAAGCTTCTAAGTTTATCATTAAATTTGAAACAAATGTATTAAACAAGTGCTTATGCTGTAAATACCCAAATCATACCTATTGTATAAATCTGTGTAAATTAGCAGACATTAAAAATCTATATATAGTATTATAAAAATGTTAATTAGATGGCGAATGTTTGTATTGAAGTTCTGGCAATATAAGTACTTGTTGTGCCGTCTCTGCTACAGTGATGGTAATTTAGCCAAACAGATTGTCTGCTAGATGCTTGAAATTGTATATAGGTGCTCTGTACCCTATGTATAAACTTATGCATTGGAAAATCTAAACCTTCTCTATACGTACTTTATACATTAAACGTGGAGATAGTTTTGCAACTATGTCAGTGGCTTTGGTAGGCACCCAAGCGGCGCCTTACTTTACCATAGCTGCTAAATTCAACTGTGATTAAAATTGAAGTCTGCTAACATTTTGCTTGAATATGTAATCTATAAATACTTCATTGCCATGTGTACATTTTGTACCATCTTTGTGTACAGAATACTCAATTTGATTTGTTATCTATAGAAAAGTTTTTCTTTATCAGGTCTGTTTGACTATGAACTTTGTTGTTAATTTATCCCTTTGGTTGTTGATTTGACTTTTGTACAGATGTAATTTAATTCTAGTAGTTAAAATATTGATCCTCCACCTAGAAAAGGTATCTCAGTGGCATTCCCTACATATACTAGGTTGAAGGTTGAACTTCTCTTTTATCTGAAATGACGTGTTCTTACTCTCCGTGACTCCTCTGATGGCTTTTATTTGGTTACAAACAACATAGACAAGGGGTTATCTAGCAACCAGGTGTACAATATTCCTCTTTTGTTCTGATAGAATACTATAATTTGTTTTCCATGATGTACACACCCAATGATTTTCCCTTTGTAATTATAAGAAAAGCAGATAAAGCTAGAAAAAATGTTAAACTTTTGTGATTTCATATGGTAGTATATGATCTAAACAATATGACTACAGGAAAGTGTAGATATTCCAAATCATTTACCAGAAACAAATTTTTCTGGTATATGCTTGTATCTGTGCATATTCTAAGTGTACTGTGCCGGCAACATCAAAATCAGTCATATAACTTTTGTATTTGTAAAAAAAGAATTTCTGTAGATATCTTCAATCTAATGTATTTACATATTTTTTGTAGATAAAGCTGGTGAGCCTGTGTAATTATTTTTATTTTGTATTTATTTTTTATTTTGAGTGAAATAACTTAAATGTGATCCTTTACAAAAGGGTCTTACAATGTATATTGTTTCTATTAAGCAGAAACTAAATATGTTTAAAAAATTATTTGGTCTCCTCATTTCTCCAAATTGAAACACATGATACAACACACCCAACAGTGTCCACCAGTCAATGTGTCTATAAATGAAAACGCTAACTGGGAAATCCATGATCACAAGAAACCAGAAACAAGGTAGTCTGTATATCTCTTGTCTCTTTGGAAATTTCAAAGCAGCAATTAGAGGACTTTAAAGCAAGAGGTAATTCAAAACAATTTGGTATGGCGTGGTATTCAAATACAGTGGATGACGCACAGTGGACTATACAAAATCAAATATAAAATGAATGAATCGTATGAGTAGGTTTTGAGGTTTTGAAGAATGGCGGGCTGCGGGCTACTGGTGCGCGCTCTGTAGGCGGCTTTCTGTCTGCGAAATATGGCAACACCGTCGTTCCCCTCCTCCCATTGCGATCGCAATATCAATATGAATGGCTGGAATGTGAAAGTGTTTTAACAACAATCATGGCGGATGACGACGAAGTTGATATATTGGGCGATTTTAATTTGGAGAATTTGCTCACCAAAGACGAAAATCGCCTGTAAGTTTATTTGATAAAACATTTTTGATTTGGTTGGCTTTACAACGTTTGCCTTGTCATGTCTGTTTGGTTGTAAAAAGTTTCTGAGTGCTTGAAGTAGGTTATGTGTCAAATTTATCATTATGACTTAAATGCCAGCAGTTTTATCACTGTCGTACTGATTGTGACAAGCTTTGTGCAGCTCTTCAAGTGAAAATTATGCCCTAGATTGCATTACTGAATAGTAGTTTCTACATCTTTTCAACTGATTGTTTTACGACATAGTTGTACAATTTGGCAGGTTATTCATAACTACTATGACACAACTTGAATAATCGTTGTTGGATTTACCATCTTCACCAGCATCTTACAGTTTTTGTAGTCCAATTTCTATTTGTATAGAATTTGCTGACCTTAAGCACACTACTGGAACCATGTTTAAATTCGTCCTTGTTTTTCCCTCTTCTAGAGCATCTTGTTACGATGGAGGTGTTGGATCTGATTTACTTCAGTGTGATTACCCATCTTCTTGGTATCTGGATGTTGGCTCACCTCCCTGGTACGAAAGAAGTCAACTGGACCCGTTTTCACCTTTACCATTCTCACTTCCACCAAGTTCCTCACCAAATAATCTTCAGTGGAGCGACCCATCTGTGGGCTCTCCTACCAGCTCTGGTGGAAACAGTACCAACTGGACTGATAAGGAACGCAGTTTATTAGAAGAAGGATTGGTGGGAATCATATAGAAATTATAAAATTAGTGTTCTTGTTATTTCTGTTACTTTGTAAGTTCTATATTATGGTTTTAACCTACTAGGAGTTATTTGGGAGAAGCTGGTCCAGGCTGTCTCAGTTTATTGGGACCAAAACAGCATACCAAATCAAGAGTTACTTGAAACTTGCCAGACCTAGCAGCGAAAGTGAGACACTCTCAGTGTCCATATCCTCCAGCACTGATGGAAATTTACATAATCCAACAGTGTCAGCTGGTAATAGCAATATATCATATACAGAACTCATAGATGACTTACAAATACCTGCCTCAATGGAAGAGGTAAGTGTTTCTATTCTATTGAAATATCAAATACTTGACAAGTATTTCAAATGTTTGAAATTGCCTCTAATTTTCTCCCATTTTGTAGGTGATTGCTGTAGTGAGTACAGCTCAAACTACAATCTCAACAAATCAAGGAAATATGCATAAAACATCTGAAGGTACCAACAATAGGATGAAAAAGAGGAGAATAAAACCCACACAGAAGTAAGGATCTCTTTGTTGCTATTTGTATTCTTCATTATTGGCATGTCTAAACAACAGTTGTGACATTTTGCTCATGGTGGGGTTTATACCTGGTACACTTCCCTGAAAATACCTTATGATCTCCTCTATTCCGTTATAATTACAGCACTAAAGCTAAAAGGGGACGACCTCCACGAGTACCAGTTCTAAGTCCTCCTGTGAAACGAGGGCGTGGGCGTCCAAGAAAATTACAAGGAGGGTCTACAACCGATCATTCTGCTGAACAGGGAAAGAATATTAATGTCATCTCGGAACTTACAGAAACGCCTAGACTAGGAGAAGAAGTTGTAAGTCTTTTTTTTAGTTACCAATTTTAAATTTTTAGTTGTATGTAATAGATTACAGCAGTTTTTGTTCTTTATAGATTTTACTATTCCCTTTTCATTTTTAAGTTTAATCCCTGTTGTGTCTTTTACAGGTAAGAATCAGAAGCCTCAGTTCAGATGACTCTGATGTTGACATTGATATTGAAGATGAAGAAGATAAGGCCTTCCCTGAGATCAAAAAAGAAAGTGAAGAGTTCGTTTCTAAATTAGACATTACAAGCAGTAAAGGGGTGTCTGTTGAGGAAAAAATGAATTCTTCCCTTTCATCAACACAGGACCTGTGCCTAGAACATCTAAGTGAAGAAAAAACTGAAAATATTGAGGAACCTCTGGTAAAAATGGAAAAGCTAGAATCCACTTCCACTGGGAAGGAAACAAAGACTTTAATCTCACACCAGGACATCCTGGATCAAATTTATCAATTACCTCCTCCTAAAAGTGAACTCATTTTGAGACCAGATGAAATTTTAGATGAAGAACAGTCAATCCATGCGGAATTTTTTGAGGGTCGTCCAGCCAAAACACCAAGAAGATATCTCAAGGTATTTGTAAATGATGTTATTTTTTTCACTCTTAAATCTTAGTTCCTGTCGTTATTTAAACCTACTTGCATGTTTACTGTATTTTTTGATGTTTTTTCGTAGATACGCAATCATATCATAGATTGTTGGCTTCAGAGTAAACCAATATATGTTACAAAAACATCTGTCCGTGCTGGTTTACGAAACTGTGGTGATGTTAACTGTATTGGAAGAATTCACTCTTACTTGGAACAAATTGGTGCTATAAACTTTGGTTGTGGTATGTGTTTGAATATTCTGTCAGTCAGAATTTCTTGTTTCTGCTACAAAACTTTTAGCTTTATTTTTCCTATATTGCTTTTTCTTTCTTTTGCAGAACAAACCAAATACAATCATGCTCCCACAAGTCAAACTGCATCAAGCAGTAAAGTTGTGGCTTTATCATCAGTAAAGGAAAAAGTAAACAGAGAGCTGCTGTGTATAGAAGGCATGCGGCCCCGCAAGAAAAAGCAAGAGATAGATGTATGACTCATATACTACTAATAGTACAAAGTATCTCAGCTAGAATTGCATTATTAAATATTTTAATAAAATATTTCAGGAGGATCTAATGGGTTCAACTGATGGAGGTTACACAATTCTTCATAAGGATGATGGACAAACTTTTCTGACTTACAATTCTATGGTCAAACCCAAAGTTCACAAACCTGACTCATCAATAAAACTTCTTTACTGTTCAAAATTTTCTAGTGAAAAACCGGTAAAAACATAGTGGATTTAAAAAATACATATATATTTGCCATCAATTGCTCTTAATGTACTGTCATGTGTGTGTGTTTTCTTGTTTTTTAATTTATTTATTTTTTCTTTTACTTTTTTCCCTAAAAATATTCAGGCACCCTTTACTGTGCACCTTCATGTCGGAGCTCTTCTTGTCATCGATGTTCATGCTCATTGCTCGCATAATGTGGAAGTGATGGGATTGCTGGGAGGCGAATTACGCGAAGATTCCCTGCACATAGTTCAAGCTGTTTCATGTCAAGCTAGCCGTAGCAGCAGTACACATTGTGATATGTGTCCAGGTAATTACTGCTTTATTTAGAATTTAAAAGTGGTCCACTGATACTCTCTGTTCAAACTGTGTATAACTATTCATTTCAGTTTCACAAAGTGAAGCCAGTGATAAATTATCCAAGGAAGGATTAAGTGTCGTGGGATGGTATCATTCTCATCCAACATTTGTTCCGAATCCTTCACTTCAGGATTTGTCTACACAAGCAGAAATGCAACGATGGTTTTCTGACACAAAGGCTGCACCTTTTGTGGGTCTCATTCTGTCCCCTTATTGCTCAAATACTACTTCTTTTGCTAGTATTTTTAGGTAAGTACTTTTGAGATCTTTAATGATGTATTTTTTAAGTCAGTGTTTGACCCGTCTTCAACCAGTGCAACTTGTTTTACCAGGGTTTTAGTAGTGGATCCAGAAGGAGAATCAGGAGGAACGCCATACCGTTTCCCTGTCAATATTGTAGCTGAAGATGTTGATGTGGCTGAACTACTCGGACATGTTGATGGAGCAATTACTTCGATGAGAAAACCGAGCCTTGATGGTCCACTGTACTCCCATAGCCCCGATGTTCCTGCTCTGAGCTGTTTCCATAAGGTGCGTAAAACATAATGAAATAACAGTTCTACTGAATCAAACTTACTGACTGTTTTCTCTATCTCCTGGACAACATTTTTTAAAAATTAATTTAATTTCAATATTACAGTGTAGGGAGAGTATTCGGAAGCATCTAGAATCATGTCAACCACCTCTCTCACCTGATTTGCGGCGTCGAATTCTTGAAGGAATTCTAGAAATTTGCAAAATACGGTGCAATGTGGATCCTCTAAAAAAGTAGTTTTACTTTATCAAAACTTATGTCAATATGCCAGCTATTTTAAATCCTACCAATTCTAATTGTTATTTGAAGATTTGAAAGCTTGTGGAAAATACTGTGCTGTTGAGTTACACATTAAGGTGACCTTACACTTTGTCTATCCACTGTGTCTGGTTTGTCCTTTTGCCGTTTTTATTTATTGCTTTTGTCATCTAAGTGTCTCAGAGTGTGTCAAAATACATAGTCCTTTATTTGAACAACTTCTTGACACTTCAGGGCCAAATAACATGGTAAACACACCGGCCAAACACTGCGAATACTCTTAGTGTAAGTGTGTTTCCTTTTTTTTATTAGAGGGCAAGTGTGATGAGGAGACTTTTAAAGTATATAATATGGGTAGGTATTTTGTACTCAGGCATATCCTCTCCGTACTTTGACTCCTAAAATTCATTAACAGTTTTTTGTCACTGTTTGGATATGTTAAAGACGTCTTCCGAATTTTTCTCTTATCCAATGGATGTTGGGCTTTTATTGAGCCTCAAATTGTAAGCAATGAAATGTTGAGACTATTAGTGAAAAGGTCTATGATCTGTTTTGCAGGTATACTTGTTTTATAATTTGTAGCTTTTTTCACTTAATGTTTTGTTTGGAGGGTGTAAAGTGTTCATTGCAGAGACTCTTACTTTTCATGGCATTCAGTATCATGAACTCAAATTACTGAGTGTATATTTTTATCTGGTTGCATAATTTCTATGCTTACAGCACTAAAACAGTATTTACTTCTTCTTTGTATGCAGTATTATTGTATATTTTTGTAAATGGATTTGTATGGAATGTAGCTGTTTGTTAGAAATTCTAACAGCTTTCTTTACTCTTAAAATAGTTTCTAAATGTGTGATTGAGAATGTCTCAAACACAATACGGTAACAATTTCTGTGATATGGGACTTCTAACAAGTGTTAGGATAACGAATTTTATTTAGTATTAATAAATACGGCAAAGTTTATGTATGTATGTATTTTAAAAACGAGGGCTTAAGCTATATATGTTTTGTGTAATTGTAGTCGTTGTAATTGAAGATTCCTGTATGTACGTTAATTGATGAAGGTGTATAAAAGTGTTTTTAATAACCGCACAATATAATTATTTTTATTTTATTTCTGCCATCCCTTTCATAAGAGTTGAAAAATGTTCTCAAGGAGAAGGGAAGGGGGCACGTTTTCCCCTTCTGAGAGAAACAGTCTTGGCAGTCTTGGGGACTGTCGAAAAATGTCCCTCAAGACTTGAATAACTTTTTCTCAAGTTTCTTCTCGAAACCACCAGAAACAACTTTTCAATATCTGCCGCCAGGATCTCCCGCTCCCGGACCGTCCTGTACTGCACCCCCCTCCC
>NW_026267277.1:357787-360783 GCF_000697945.3 Frankliniella occidentalis | reverse complement strand
AACCCCCCACCACGCCGTTCCCCCACCGTTCCGTTCCGTACGTTCCCTAGGTGGTTGGTTGCGCTCCGCTAGTCAGTCAGAGTCAGTAGTCAGTCGTTGACGCAAGTTTCGTACACACACGAATGAAATCTCACTGAAATCGTGGATGAAAAACCTAAGTTTTCGATCGCGAAAATAGGGCGTCCTTGTTACTATAAAGTGAATACATTTTGGAGTTACTTTGTGCTACGAGGATTATTTTTCTTTACTTCAAGCACAAGCAAGGGATCTGTCTGTCTGGCACGTTTCAAGTAAGAGTTGTTTTGATGTCTTAATTTCCTTTTGAATTGAAGGACACTGTTATAATGTCTCTTGATTTCTAATACGACTAATTCTTACGAAAAATAATACTTTTCCTCTTGTACTCTTTGGTTTAACGGAATAATTTCGAACATTCTGGCTGCTGTCTATTATTCGCGTTCTAAGCAGGTGCTTTTTGTTTTCCACCACATTTAGAGTTATCTCTGAAAAGTCGTGTAGGGCTGTTTTACTGATATGTAATGAAAATTTTAACAGTAAGTCTGAGCACTCACAGATTTTTTTTTGGGTGAAAATAGGTCTTTTAAATCAAAATCTGTATGTCTACCTAACCCCACCTGGCTGACTTTTCACCATTATTGCTTGTTTTCATTTTAGTTTCAAATGAACAGTCATGTTGATCGTCGTTTTACATTTCCTTTCCTTCTAAACTTACATTTTTCATGTAAAATCAAAACTCATTTTCAAAGAATTTCTGTGCTACGGCATTACTCATGTCTATTCCATGAAATGTGACGAAATATCATCAGGTTTTGTGGAGCTTTGGCACACATTATATGATGGTACAATTATTTAAAAAAATAAAATTCTAGCAAACCTTAAGTTAAATTTGGAGTGGTGAAGATAAGTGAAGACCATCGACGATCTCTGTATATGTAAGCTGTGAATATAAACCTAGGTAGATGTTTCCATCCTCATTTTGATTTCTATCTTCACTTGTCTTTCTATTTATTATTTATTTAGCTTTCTAAGCTCTATTTATTATTGTAATTGCATTTTCCTTTTCACATCACCAACCTTTTCCACAAACTTCTTTTTTTTTCCCCAACATGGTATGATAATGTTGACACCTAGCAGCAATATTTGATGGGTGTGGAGTTAATGAAGTATTCAAAACTTATGATCAAAAAGAGCCAGACCCAAGAAGTCCTTAGAAGTTCGCCAATGGGGCCCCTTGTTAAAAAAAAAAGGGGCCTTTAAAATTAATTGACTATACAGTGTATTGAGCCAATTGAGCTAGAACTTTATGACCTGTCTTGGTAGTCTGTTTAATTAATGTAATAGTTTTCAGAAATGAGAGAGGCTATCAGTGAATAATTCTCAATTCTAATTTCTGGGGGCTTCAATCTTGGTGTATGAAGTGCGCGCGTGTTGGTTTTCTCGTGGGAAAGGCCGCGTTGTGTTCTACAATGCTCTACCTCAGATTCTACTTGCCCTCCCGCCTTCCCCTCTCTACCCTTCCCCACCCCTCCTATGGCTTTCCCCCTTCTACTCTTCTCATGCTGCTCTTGTCGTGTCGTGGGTCGTGGTAGTCGTCCTGGAATATGCATCTCACTGCTTGACTGGCTCAGCGATTAAAAATGCAGAGTAAATTTGAAACGAATGAGAACACTGGTATGTAGTTACCCTCGTTTTACTCAATTCGAAAAAGATTTTGTTCTCGCTTCCCAAACCATCAACAGCGTGACATCTCACGTCTCTTCTGCCGCCAGAGCTCGCGTGACTGGTCACGCAAAACGCCAAACTGTGGACGCTTTGCCCTCACGTACTGGCCTCTGGTGTGTTTCAGGTCGACGACGCCGTCAGCCATCGGGTGGAGTGGAGCACACTTTTGACACAGGTAAGCCGGAGTCTTTTTTCTGTTTCTTCGATTGGGCATTGGTCATCTCTCCCCACCCGCGCGGCTGCCTCCATGCCAACCACGGTCGCATCTCGAGCATGTGCGTGTCGATTGCGGGGTTACGACAGCCGATGGAATCCGTAGGATGCCCGTTCGGCTCCTCTGCGGGGCCCCCGGTCCGCGCGGTCCGGTCCGGTCGGGTCGGGAAGCAACGCAGGAGGAGCCGTGCAGGGCCGGGGAGGGGGCCCTCCACCCCCCGGGAGGTGGGGGCCGGCGGGGGCCGGCGGGGGCCCTGCACCGGGAACTGAGCCAACACGGACGAGGCGGGGCACACGGCGGGGGCACGGGGGAGTGCAGCGAATGCAGAATGCACCAAGTACCAAGTGTCCCTGCTGGGCGACCACCAGCGTTGTGCGGGGACCATAGCGGGGACTTGAGGAGGGTGGGTCAGAGATTTGTTACTAAGACGCCCGTAGTACTATAAGGGACAAATGGGGAAGGGGGTGTCTGTCCTTTCCACAGAGACCACGTTGACGGCCGGGCAGACGACCAAGTCTGACCAAGCCTGCCCCGCCCTGTCGCCACCTCGGCGAGTCGTCCTCTCCGACCCTCGCGTCGTCCGAATGGGTCCGAATCCATGTTAACGATTCTATCGGGGCTCAATCATTTGGTAACAGGCGGCGCCGCTCGTCGCGGCGGAGGTCAAGGGGAGGACTGGCTTACGGGATGGGAGCGGGCGGGACGGTCGATTCGTGCATGCAACCGGGAGGCAAAAGCTGACGGCGCCCCAGCCTGCCCGGGCCCGGGCCCGGCCCAGAGGAGGAGAGAACCCTCGGCCACTTCATCTAGTTCTAACGGGAGTCCTGGTCTCGGCGTGCAGCGCGAGGCCTGGGCCCGCCTGCGCCCCACCTGCAATGCGGCCCGTAGAGGAGGAGGGCACGGCTTGACCCGCAGGGACGGGCCCGCCCCGCCTCGCCGCGCCCCGTCTCTTTATATCCCTCGTCCTTTGCGCTCAAGCAAAAGTTCACACTGTTGGGAAGGGCGTTCGAGGAGAGGGGGGAAGGGAGGGGGGGGGGGG
>NW_026267277.1:349251-357737 GCF_000697945.3 Frankliniella occidentalis | reverse complement strand
GGGGGGGGGGGCGAGGGAACGCGCCCTGCTAGCTCCGAGGCGGGGATGAAGAATTTTGGGTGCTGTTTTCACCCCACCCCGACTCAACCCTAACCCACGCACGCGGCCAAGGTTGCATTATTTAACCGTCTTGTTTTGCGCGGTGCTGCGCGGTGCTGCTGGCCCCTCTGGAAGCCCATAGCCGCCCGCCCCGACCCGACGCGTGTGTTGGAGTGTGGAAACCTGATTACGCCCGGGCCCGGCCCGGACCCCATTCAATGCGGCACGGGCAGTCGCTGCTCTGCGAGCGAAACGGATGTTGCCGAAGCCGCAGGGGCTGTGGCGGGGCGGGCTTGGCTGAGACGCTCCGGCGATGCCTTCTGCCCCCTCCAAGCCTCTTGAGTCGAAACACAACGCACCGCCACCGGGCCGAACCCGGGTGAACTAGAGCCGTCGCTCACGAACTTAACTTAGGAAAGGGACGAAAAAATGAGACGAGTTTATCCCCTGTTTGCGAAGGCACGCCGCCCGGGGGAGTATGGCTTCATATCTCTGCTGGCGCGCTGTTTTGCTCCAGCGCTTCAGAGCCAAGCCGCCTCGCTCGTCCACCCCGCCAGCCTCACCTTGACCTTCCCCCCCTCGCACCCCGCGCGGCACCACCCTGGCGCCACTGCGTAGCTGGGGGTGGTGGGTGGGGGCGGCTGCTGTGGAGGTCGCCACGCCCCGCGGCGAGCTGCCGCTGTTCACCCCCTCTTCAGGCCGGATAGGCAGTTGGGTGGTTTGGATCAGCCCTGCGCAAAAAAATGTTGACGAAAACTCTTGTGTTTACATTTCGTCTGCTGGCAAAGCTAATAATTGATCCGTCGGGCGAAGTGTTTGTTTTCCTATTTCAGCCGCGTTGTTAGCTGTCCTGTGGTTTACCTCATCGTTGTGCTTGGCCTTTCGACAACGGGATTGGGAGGGGAGGGGTGTCGAGGCGTGGCTGCAGGTCAGCCCCACGGGCACTGTGCTGCACCACCATAGCACCACCACCAACCACCACGCCCTTTTTCGCCCTCTCCTCACCAACGCCCGCCCCGCCCCGTCTCACCCCTCCGTGCCCTTGCGGGCTGTCACGGCGCTGACGGCCGGGGCGGGGCGTTGCACGCGATCCATGTGAGAGCAGAGCGCCGCCGCGCCGCCAGGCAGCAGCGCGGCTCCGACGCGGAAAAGGAAAGGAAACAAACTTTTGGCGCGTCCCTACTCGTTATGTGCTGTTTGGCTGTCATCCTCGGCGCGCGCTGTCATGTCTCGCCTCGCCGCGGGGGAAAGGCAAGGCGGGGCCCGGCCTGCTGGAGATGATGAGAAATTGCGACGTGCGCAATAACAGGCCTGAAATGGAGGGGAAGTGGCATATTCCGCGGGCGCGGCGCAGCTAGCGAGGGCGTCGGACCCGGCCGACCTTAGAGACCTCGCGGCGGCGTCCCGCGGAGGGTTCATCGTGGGATGAGGAGTTTTGCCCGCACGATATGCGCCATTTCGTGTCCCCTGCTGTTGATGTGGGTCTCTTGCCGTTCACCGGGTGGGCATCGGTTGCCCACTCGGTGTCCCCGAAAGCGGCTTGTAGGAGTCGAGTGAGATGCTGGCTTCTTGCTCCTGGCCCAGCCGGTCCGGCGCAGGGCCCCGGTGATCCTACCCGCCGGCCCGCTGCGCCACTGCCCGTGTGCACCGTGTGCAGCGCTCAGGGACTCTTGTTCTCACGGAGTGATAAGAGGCCGTCGGTGCGTTCTCACGTGCGCGTAAAGTGATCCCGCCGCGCCGTATCGTGTTGCTCGGGCCGGCCGCCCGTGGGGTAGGCAGTCCCGCTGCGCCCCGGTGCGCACGAACGAGGCCGGCGGCCTACCCCCGCAGGGGCCCGGTGCGTCCTGCTAGCGACCGGCCGAGCTCTGCACCTGGCTGCCTGCTGCGCGCTCACGCTCGTTGTTTTGGTGGTCCCGGTCGGGCCGGCTGCCGGGTGGGCCCTGAGTGTGTGTGTGTGTATGTGTGTGTGCTGGATACGCCGGGCGCGGCGCGGCAGGGGCGTTGTTCCGGATGCCGCATGGTGTGCGGAGTCGGGCCGCGGGTCGGGGTCCCCGCCCTGCCCCGCCCGGGCCACTCGCCTCACAGAGGGGGCCCTTGTCCTCGGCGGGTGAGAGAAAGGTGCTGCTGTGCTGCGTGCAGCAGTGCACTCATTTGCCTTGCCTTGGGTAGGCGATCCGACCCGCCGAAACTGCAATAGCAGCAGGCTCCTGTTTTGGAGCGCCTGCGGGTGTTTACATAAAACGTGATGCCGGGTCTGCCTGCCGGGCCTGCGCAGCCTGCGCGGCAGCGGCGGCAGGTGCAGCACATCCTGGTCGTAAGCAGGGCACGGCCACCCGTTTTGGAGATGTGCCACCGTGACCTAACTGGCTGGGCAGGCTGCTGCCGGGCTGATGTCACCGCCCTGCCCCGCCCGACGGGCCCCTCGCCTGAGGAAGGCTGATGCCCGGCCCCGCCGGCTCCCCCGGCCCCAGGCCAGGGACACACTCTGTCCGCTCCAGATCAAACGGGAGGGGAGCGTCCGGATATGTGGCGTATCCATCCAGGAGTCCAGGAGGAGGGAAAACTTACGTGGTAGAATCCAAGTTTACGCGCGTGCACGTCGCAGGCACAACATCAAACCCGACGAACGGCGGCGTTCAACAGCAGCATCCTCTTCCTGTAAAGACTGTATGGAGAAGGAATCTCATCGTGTAAAAGCCACAGGCAGCTGCATCTTTTACCTGCTCGTGTCATTGAAGAAAGGGGGAGAGAGAGAGGGAAAGAGGGAAATATATCGAACGGGCTCAACGGCGCGCGCTCCACGCGATAACTGCTGGCTGTGACTATCGCTTTTGCGAAAACGGTTCTGCAGAGCTCTGGCGGGCGTATGACACGCGAGCTAACCTCCTCAGTGCTGCTCTCTGGCTTAACGGACATGCTCCTTTGCCTTTTTTCCTCCTGGCTCGAGGATCTCTCTCCCCCCCTCTCTCTCTCTCTCCTCGGGTGCCGCTGCTGTTTTTCCCTCTGTGCCTCGCTCGCCCCCTCGCTAGAGCTCGCTCAGGTCCCGGGGCCACTATTAGGCCCCAGGGAGGGGCCGTGCCATACCGCGCTCCGCCACCCCCCGCCGCGCCCCCTGCACCAACCACGCCACCCACCGCCGAGGTGCCTTGCCTCCTGCCGGTCCGACAACCGACGACTAACTAACCCTCGCTCCTCCGCAAGAGCTTCATGCCATCACCGCCGCCATGTCATGCGTCCCAATCGCCCGACTATGTAAGATTGTAGTTATTTTCTCGTTATTATTCCTGCCTGGCGCTGCCGGGTGATTGCGCGCGGGGGGCCTGCCTGTCGGTCGTGTGCCTCTGGGGCGTTTTGGGACGGAAACAATGTGTTTGGAGGAGGAAGGCGAGTGCGTGGCGCGTGGGCGTGAGTGTGAGTGTGTGCGTGTGTGTGCGAATGCGCGTTCGGGTTGTGTTTGTTGTCTTGCGGAAGCCGGGCGTGTGAACGTACAGACCGACCACCAAGGCCCTCCGCTCCGCCCTGACGCGATGACCCCACTCGTGTGTTGGAGCGTGTTTGCCCTGGGAAAATAAAGTATTCTGTCGTTGTGTTGTGTTATCGGCAACGGCGCGTGCGGTCGGCTGAAGCTTGTATTTGTGGGGCACAACTGAACGTATCCGTTATTATGGATCTAATCCCTTAGCGAGGTCTCTAGTCTCTAATCTAATCGGCCTCAGACACTTTTTGTGGTTTCGGAAAAAGGGACCACAGAATGCAGATAGTTAGGGAGGGGTCGTCTTGAGAAAGTACGTCCCCGTTTCTCATGAGGCATTCGGTAAGTTACGCGCGCTGGGCGCCTGCGAGGTTCGGGGTAGGCCTCCCCGCAGTACACGCACGCACTGCAGGCGAGATGTTGCCTACCCACCAGGCGCCAGGTAAGCTGGCTTGGGCGGGACGCTGACAGTTTCATCGAATTTGTAACGGCGAATAATGGCCGATCTTTCTGGATTGTTCCTTATCGGATATGTCTGAATGCTCGCGTAGGCTGTAGATATTGGTAGACTCGTGGTGGTAGAAGCCTCCTTCACCATTGGTGAATTTTCCTAGGTACTGTTGTTATTGTTTCTAGGGGGGGGGGGAGGAATTCGTGGAAAAACAAGACCCCCTTGCCTAAAAAAACACAAGAGTACGTTGTGGCTGCGTGAGATGTTGTATCTCATCAGGCACGGCGAGGCCCAAGGGTACCGGGCACGGGTACGCCGGCCGGCGCAGCGAACAGGTTTCCGCCGCGGGTAACCGTTTAGTTTAGCGGTCTGGGCGCGCCAGCCGGTGCCTCCCCAGCCGCTGCACTATTTAATCGAGTATGATACACTGCTGCAATAAAACCGCATCGGCGCGTTTTATATTTGCTTGCACTGGTATTAATAAACACAAATGCTGCGCACGTTTTTTGTGTGACTCAGTGGTTCAAAGCAAATGCTAGCTCCGGAGTATCACTTGAACATAACAATGTTGGAAAACACCATGTAGCACTCGGCTTTAACCCTAACTTAATGTCTACAAGCTGAAGTTACTCAATTTTTAAGTGTTGAGGAGTGTAAATCACGTCATGCATTAGTTTCGACGTTTTTCTATGTGACATTGTCAATTTTTAATTCACACATGACGTTAAGATTAAAACAATGAAAAATCAGCTCTACCAGGTGTTTTCCAAATTTTACAGCAAATGAGTAATTTTTGTGAAATTATTGTTTTACTTATTCCAACAGCGTGACCGGCCAAAGACCCCCGGGTCGTTTGTAGCAGAAGTCACATGGTCGGTGCCGCGGTTTTAGTGGTAACAACCGGGGCCGACAACACTCTGCGTATGTACAGTTTACCGACCCGGCGCTGCGCGCAGTTTAGCTTGCGAGATGCTGCTCGAAACACCTGTTTTATTTTTGCCGGTGTAGCCATGACGTCATGGCGTGGGGTGCAGACACGGCAGACACCCTCCTCGCGCTGCGTCACGCGGACATAAAGCGCGTCGATGGCCGCCGCACCGCCTCGCCTTGCGTGTGAGTGAAAAGCGAACGAGTGGACGTGCAGTCCGGCCGCGGGGAAGAGGCGCTGGGCCCGGCCTCCTAGAGAGACTCTCTGCCGTCGAGACTCTCGAGTCTGCTCTTGCGGTGAGCAAGATTCTGAGTGTCTCTAACCCGGACCCGGAAGCCAAGCCACCTGCTGGCGTGGTGCGTGTTGCGGGCTTGCCTATACCCGCCGGTTGGGCACTCTTTAAATGACAGTAGAAACTGTCCCACTGTGTTTACAACCGTAGAAAAGTCCTCCCAATGTTGCAAGAGTGGCACGTTCCTGTTCTACTATACCGCGTCAGTGGAAATGTTCTACTCTTATGCTGCGTTTTCCTACTGCCAACTGGAGTAAACGAGAGCATTGTACTTCTTGCATCACTGGGATATTTTGTTCCACTCTATGTAATAGTTGGATTTGCAGAGCATGCCAAGCGCCCTGTTTTCCCTGTAGTTTTTCATGTACTCCTTTGCCCCCCTGCGGCCTCGTGCGCACCGCGCCCTGCGCGGCGGCGGCCGGCGTGGTAGACCTCAGCAGGGTTGTTAACGATACAAAAAAAATGTATCGCGATACGTTACGATAACATTCACTCCGAGTTATCGTATCGCGATACTATACACCTCTGATCAGAAATGTAACGCGTTACGTTACGGTATATCGTCGTAACGTCGTTACGATACGGTCTCAAACAGAAAGAGAGCTTTAAAACAAGTACATTGGTGGTATTGCGCTATCCAGTCAACACAATGTCTGATTTTTGGGAGGAAAATGGAAAAAATTTGAGGAACTCCCATATTTGAAGGCATTCTCTTTAGATTTTGAGGAAGTATCCTCAGACGGAGCCGAGGAACTTGCCAAATTTTTAGAAAAGATCTTAAAATCTGAGAAGTTTCTTCTCAGATGTGCTCGAGTTCGTCAAAGTTTTCCCTTTTTCCTTGTGATTTCCTGTCCGACTGTAAAATCGCTTGTATCGTATCGACGTTACGACGTTACGTGTCCTCCATATCGTATCGCGTTACGATACACCGTCGGCCGAAAAAGTAACGCGTTACGATATCGATACAAAAATCGTATCGATATCGTCGTATCGTCGTTACACGATAAAATATCGTTAACAACCCTGGACCTCAGTGTTCGGTGACACAGCAGTGATGTAACTAGACCGCGCTCTCGCTCTCCCTCCCTCGTGAATAGCGCCGATATTGAATGACCTGTCGCCATTGAGCAGTGCAGCCTGCGTGCGCCACACACTTTCCTATCTCTCTCTCTCTCTCTCTCTCTCTCTGTCTCTCTCTTCTCCGTGGGGGGCACAGCAGGCACTCTTCAGAACAAAACAACAGTATTCTACATTCACACCTCGTCAATGTGGGCGTTACAGTTACTGTACTCTCCGCCACCACACTCGTAATTTCTCCTCAAAAAGCTTTTACAAGGGGGGTCGCGCTCTCGGCAGTGAGACAGGCTACTTAAGGAGGTTGGGTAGAGTAGAAGGAGAGGTCACTTTGAGTGCCCATCACTCGGGCTTTAACTCTCGGCAATTTGTCTGCTCGCGTTGTGACGTTAGCCGTGCACTCGCTCGCGTGCCCCGCCGCGCGCGCAGTACACGTGGCTCCGGGGCTCCGGCGATGCCTCTTCTCTGTCTGAGAACTATTTGTTGATGAATCGTGTGAGTGGTTTTTCGCCGGGTAGAGTGCGGTGCACCTGCTGCGGTCTCTCCAGGATGCTCTGCGCCCCGCGCGGCCCGCGGCCGCGGCCATGGCATCGCGTTATTTTCATTCTGCGGTTCGGCGCCGCGGCCGCGAAGAGCGTTCAAAATGGTTTCACGGCTGGAGACGAAAGAAAGGCGGGCTCCGTATTTAATTTTTGCAGCCATATTTGTTTCAAACGGGAAACAGGCTTGATTCTTGTAGCGTCTCCTCTGGCATTTCGGTTGGCGATATTTGAAGTTATCTAAGCTTTTGACGAGGCTTTCGGCCGAACTTCAGTTGGGGTGCACGGACTTCGAGACGAATTTCGATGGAGAAAATTTCTTTGGAGTTTGACGTCAGTACTTTCCGGATTTCTCCTCCCGTTTTCAGCTGCTTTGAATTCTACATTCAAAATGTGTCTCAGCGGGCCAGGGCAGCTCGTGTTGCGATTTCACCTTGCAGGGAGGGGGATTGGTTTTTTGTCTAGTTTTTTTTAACGGGCCTTACTGGTGGCATATCGCTGCTATAGCGTCCTTTGTCCAGGATGTTTTTGTGACTAGGCATGCGCGACGCTCCGCCCGCCCGGGGCCGGTAGTATGTGTCTCGGCATTGAGGGAGTGGTGTACCACTGTACTATACTCTCTTCACAGCCATGCTGCGGCCATGTGCGGACGTTTTCAAAAATAATAATGTAAGAAAATCCCTGTCTCGTTCAGAGGGTGGCGTCCGCATTTGACACGTTGTTTGTTTTCGTATCCGGTCGATTTATTAGCTCGGGGGGACCGGGGCGGCGCCGTCTGCTTTTGTTGTGCCGCGGGAGCTGCGGCGGCGGGGACGCGACGGCTGAGCGAGCAAGCCAGGAGCGAGCGAGGGACCGGCCGGCCGCATTCCCGGTGCAGTTGGTGGTGGCATCTTGTTTGAGTTCGGCGGCTGGGGATATTTTGAGAGATGCGCGACTAGGCGGCTCCTAGACTGCTGGGTTGACGCTCCCGCAGGGTCGCGAGAGTTCACCGCGGGCGGGGTGTAAACATACAGGGGGGCTCAGTAGGTCAGCGGGTGACACGGAGGTATTTCTGTTGATTTGCCTCCCTGCCCTGTCTCGTTCGCGGTGATACGTTCCGTGCGCGGGCGGCGGTGGGGACCCTGCCGCTCTGCAGCAGCGAACGCGCGGGATTGTCTACTGGGCGGTGCTCGATTTTGCAAGTGTAAATGGGGGAACGGGGGGAACGTGCTTGGAATTCCACCACGCCGAGTGTGGCGTTTTTGGACAGATGGTGTGTGGAGAAAATAGTGGTTTTTCTGCTCTAATATGGGCGCGGATGGGATCCGCTTGCGAGCCGGCGGCTTGTCAGGTCCTCTCTGCTTGTCGTGGAGGGAATGACAAATAATATCAACTTTCTCTCTCTTTCGCTCGTTCTGACTGATCGGACGGGTCAGGCCGACTCGCTTTGGGTCAGGCGTCCGTATCCGTCCTGGGCTTTTGCTACCCGGCCTGCCCATATCTGCCGCACTTGGTCCTTCGAGAGAGGCTCCTCTCGCCTGGCTGTCGGAGGTTGCCAGAGGTGTCTGCAAGTGAGAGTGCAGCAGGCCGCCGTGGGCGGGGCCGCGGCAGGGGCCTCAGCTTGGGTGCCGCCCCGGCTCAGGCGTAGTTTTGGAAGGGAACCCGCGGCGTCCTGTTCCTGTCGGGACATATCGTCGCGGCGGCGGCGTGCC
>NW_026267277.1:342923-349171 GCF_000697945.3 Frankliniella occidentalis | reverse complement strand
CCCCCAAAGCCGCGGTACATACGTCCTCCGCGCCGGAAGTTCCCAACAAGTCAATAACCACCACGCCGCGCAGAGGCACCCGCGTGGCCCCCGCCACGCCCCGCACCGCCGCGCCCCACGCCCATCCCATTCCGGTGATTGGAACCCATGCCGATGAATGCAGCATGCAGCCCGGCTCTGTTCTGCGGTGTGCGCGGTGCCGTCCGCCGGCTCGGCTGCACGCGCGGCCAGCCAGAGGGAAACGGCACAGTTTATTATATACGCGATGCCAAAGTAAACGAAAGAAACTGCGTCGTGGCTTTGCCGTCCTACTACTATACTTTATCTCCTCCTTTTGTTAGGCGGCGGCGGTCTGGAAAAGGGCATCGCCGCCACTTCCACCGGAACTGCACGACTTGCGAGATGCGGCCGCTTGGCTGACCCCGTGCCGGCTTTGCCCTCCTGCACCCTCTCGCCGCCGCCGGCACGGTCGTGCTGCCCCGAGGGAGAAGGGAAAGAAGGTCGCTGTGAGGTCACGTGAGAGGATCGGCTTGGCCCCGCCCCGCCCCGCCCCGCCCCGGCCGGCCCCACCCGACTTCGCTTTTTTCACCGTTTGGAAACTCGCGCGACTGTTTGATCCGACCCCTCTGACCCCCGACCCTGCCAGGTCAGTTCGAGTACCGCACCGGCCACTGCAGCGTGCCTCTTTGAGTAACAAGGGGAGGAAACAATCGGGTGCGGTGACCCCTCCCCCTCCGTGTAATGGCTCTTCGTCTCGTCGGAGTCCTTCGTGATTGCTCCCTAATGTGATTGCAACGGTTTGACTCATTTCTGCCTCTTCTCTTTGTAGTGTGCTGCGCATGGGCCCGTCAACTGTAGTGCCTCCGCTCCAAGATGGACGCGTCCCTCATGTCGGAGAGCGACTTTGTGCTCAACGACGGCGAGGTGACGGTGGTCGCGGACCTGACGCTGGGCGCCGAGGCCATCGCCAAGCAGCTGCATGATCCCGAGGACCTCAAGCGCGCCGTCAACAAGCAGGACGGCAGTGACAGCGGCGTGGAGCTGAACGGCGCGGAGCGGTCCGCCTCCCCGACGCTGGACACGCCGTTGACGGGCACACCCCGGGGGACGCCGAGCCTGCCCGGGCCGCCGCCAGGCCCGCTCGCGCACCTGGACTACGACGGCACCAGCGAAGGCGGTAGCGAGTCGTCCTCGGTGCTTTCGCACACCCCCGTCCGCAAGAAGGTCTCCTCCGCCTCCTCGTCGGCGTCCTGCTCTACGCCGGGTCGGCCCGCCGGCCACCCCCGCTCCAGGTCCGTGGCCTCCTCGGGGTCGGCCCCGGCCTCTGCCGCCGCGCCCGCGACTGCGCCCAAGCCCAGGGAGAGGTCGGTGGCGGGGCGTGGCGCCAGCTGCAGCAGGGTGAGTACGGGGCCGCCATGGAGTGGATGGGACTACACGCGCGTGCCCACTCGCGGTGACGTTTGGCTGTTATGTATTTTTTCCAGGGCCGGCAGCCATCGGGCTCCGACAGCGGCGCGCTCGCATCGTCCAGGACCGCGCCGAGGACTCAGCGCTCGGGCTCCTCGTCCGGGACGAGCTCTCTGATGACGAGCAGCCTGACGGGCAGCCTGACCACTGGCAATGTCCGCGGCAGGGGCACCACCAGGGCGCCGTCGGCGCCGCGGCCCGCGCCGCGTGGCACGGCGCCCGTCATGACCACGTCCACGGACGACGGGCGCTGGCCGTCCACCGTGCAGCGCCCCACCACCCTCAGCCGCACCCGGGCATCGAGCGTGGCCACCGACAGGGAGAGGAGGAGCGTGTTGCCTGGCATGACGAGCTCCAGCAGCAAAAACAGCGTCAACTCTACCAACTCCGCCTCAACGCCATCGCCCACTATCGAGTCCAAGGTTAGTTTTTATTTGTTCCTGTAAGCGGTCTTTCAAAGCTATTAAGTGAGCGTGATATCCCCATTTCCCGAAAGGAACCGATTCGTATGCCGACCTTTCTCATTTTCGTTATGTTTCAGTGTGACAAGTTCTCCACACTTCCCCGACGACGGCGCCGTCGCTCCGTGGAGAGCATCGAGAGGACGTCCACGGCCGGCTCGCAGACCGCCCGCAAGCAGAAGGTGACTCTCTACCATGAGACTGGCGCGCAGACGGCACTCACCATCCAGGACCTCGACGACTTGCTGGGCGGCAAGGCGTGCCAGCTCAAGCCCGTGGACGCCAAGGAGCATTGCCACCAGGGCGTGCAGGTGGACAGGGAGCGCGACGACTTCGCCACCCTCATGCTAGACAGGCGTCTCAAGGCTATCATCGACATGCTTGGGTTCGAGCACTCAGGGGCTCCCCGGTCACCCGGCGGCAACATCACTTCCACGGTGCAGACCCCACCAAAGGAAATTGACCACACAGGTACTGGTGCCGACAGAACTGTTCAGCTATTTCTGTGTGTATAACCAACTTGCTGATATGAAATTGGCATAAATTTGCAATTGACTTTGTGCAGCATGGATGAAATCATTAGAGCTTCTGGAGCAAAGAGCCACCACAATTAAAAAGCGTGACTTACTTCAAAGGAATGAGATAGGACGTCTAAGATATGAAGTGGAGCACTCAGACAGACTTCGGAAGCAACTCCTGAAGCATCAAGAGGAGACTGAAGCAGAGACCATAGAAATGCACGAGTTTTTGCAGGTCGAAAAGTGCATGATGTCCGAGAGTTTGAAGGAAGCGGAGAGAGAAGTAAGGATAAATAATACTGACTGATGGATGGATTTATAAGTCAAATTTCCCCCTCTAACTTTATTTAATTTTTGTAAGGTACAAGACCAGAGAAAGACAATTGAAAGCTTGAATGAGGAGCTTGAGAAACAGAGAGAAGAGTGTCAACATCTTGTGCGCATTAGTGAACAAAGGAGGCAAGTTTAATTATATACTATTATGGGCATTACAATCTGTGATTTGAGGTAGCCAACTTTTTAATGGAATTCCCAAACTGTATTTCAGACAAGAAGTTCTCACCGTACAAGCTCGTGTAGCCGCCCTTGAACAGCGATCACGAGAATCACTTCTTCAACAGGGAGCAGCAGTGTCTGGTGCTTCTGTTGCCTTATCTGCTCTAAGAGTTCGTTTGGATGAATTGGCGGTGCAGCTTGAGGTAAGCAGTGCTTCCATCACAATTTATTGTGAACAGTGTTTATGTACTTTAAGTGAAGGTTTTATTTCTGAAAGTATTTTGCACACATTATAACTTATGGTTGCCCTTTTCTTTTTTTATCTTAGGAAAGTTCTGTTGAAAAAGCTCTATGTACATTGACTACAGAAGCAGAGGCTGTCACAACTCGAACAAAAGAAGTCTGCAGACCTTTAAGTACGACAAATTTATTTTCAATTTAACAATGTGATTAATTAGTGGAATTATCTTGTTAACTCATTTTGGATTCTTCTTTACCTGTTTTCCTTCAAGGTCTTCATTTTGAGAACAATTTCCAAACTTTAGACAATGTGACTGAACCAGAACTTGAAGAAGAAGGAGGCGGACAACGGGATAGCACCATTTCAGAAAACAATGATACTCGCCTTGTAAATAGTGAAAGTATTCAAAATCTATCTGCTGCTATTTTCCGGCGTCTACAGGAGGAATCATTAAAAACTGAATCAAGTACAACTGACGAAGCTCCTGGTAACTTGATAGACCAAGTTCTTGACATTGACTCTTTAATAACAAGAGTCCTACGTGCCATCAGCGATGCTGTTCACTCCAAGAAACCGTAAGTTCTTTTAACTTCTTTGTCAAACTTAGTCTAGAAATGAATTTTTTGTAAGGTAATCAACAGTTATTTATTAATTATTTTTTTATTTAGTGCTTCAGAGGAGTCCAGCCAAAATATAGACATCAATCAGAAGGTAAATTAATTTTATCACTAAACAACAGTTTCAATTTCACTTTCTTTGGAGAGCTTTTAACCTAACAATAATTATTTCACAGGTTGAAACCAAAGTGTTTCAAAAAATTGAAGATGAGACTGAAGCCACCAAACCGAATCATATTCCAATACTGAATGGTTCCAGTGAAGGATCATGTAGTGATAAAAGTGTAGCTGTAAGCCTAAAATCAGAACCTGTGACCGGTGCTGCCTGAAGTTGTAAATATATTTTTTTTATCATTCAGAGATCCCTGTACTGTTTTTGATTTAAAGGTAAATATCAATTATCATTCACATTAGTCAAAAAAGAAAACAATAGATAACAATAGATGCTTTACTTGTCAAATTATGCAATAAGTAACTGTGAGTCTACATGAGAGAAACTTTGTTTTCTTGAATAAACTTGGAGATTAAATATTTGATTCCTTCATATTAAATTGTAGTTATAAATTCTATAGCAGTGTAATTTTGTGCAGTAATATAGGAATGTACAGATTTTCTTGTTTCTAAAACATTCTAAAGTATTTTCAAACTGCTCTGTACATGTTGGTTCGTTCAAATTTAATCAATACAAGTGAACCTGTGTGGTTGGTGTTTATGTGAACTATGAATTTTGTCACTCTTCCAAAGAGAAGCTTACTTAGTAATTAAATCCAGACAGCTGTGAAATATATTTCCAGATTTCAGGTCTATATGCATACTAGTATGATATTTTGATTATATGGCTTATTTGTACTTATTTTTCTCTCAGACCTTTTCCAGTATTTGAAATGATCAATGTAATCAAAGGGCGTTAAAACCAGTAGAGATGTTTATTATCAGAAATGAGTGTGGTGTCCGTCCTATTAAATTGATGCCATTTTTATGTGTTGATGTGGTGAATTACTGAATGTTTTAGTAATTTAAGGGAAGATGGGCTCCATTTTAATTTCCTGTTTGTGAGATTTGAAGACTGTTAACTGATGACTGTTACAGGAATTGAACGAGTCATTGTTAAATACTATGCGATCTCTTAAGTTGGCACTTTTGCTCCAAAATTTGAAATGCCTAGAAATTTACTTGTTTTGCTGTGAAAAATAAAAAAATACACCTAGAAACTTACCGTATTTTTTCTATTTTCTCCACCCATTTTTGGGCATGAACATGAACATGCCCACATTCATCGGAACCGACTTACGACTATCCTTTACTACCTTACCTTACACACCCGGCCAGAAATAATAGATGAAAATAGGGGAGTACGTCCCTCGCACCACAGTCGTTGGCGACTAGTGTGATCACGGGAACAGACGCTCCCAACCACATGTGGTCATCAGAACATACTCCCGGGTCCCGGGGGTTGACGCGGAGGCTATCTCTTTAAGATCGGTCGAACGAACGAACGAACGATCGAACGACGGGACAAGTGTAAATGAGCCCCCAAAGGATCACATCCTTGACAAGCGAGGCGGGATTGCCTACCCCAGGAAAGAATCACATCCCGCGACCACGATATGTTGGTGAGTGTGCCGTAATTATTGCTCTCCCCCTTTGCCGTGCCGCGTCCCCTACCCCTCTCCTCCTCCCCACCCCCACCGCGCATTTCCCGCGCCTTTATGGAAACGTAAACAAACAATCTACATCGGTGTCACGATCGGCGTTTCTGCCAAATACCGATAATACCTACTCATATAATTGATAATCATAGGATTTTAATCAGAATTTAAGAGTGGACATCGCCGCTTTTCGTTATTAATTGCAAGGTATAGTGCTTGATTGTTTCCGGCCCGGAATATTGAATTGTTCCATTCCGGTTATTGTTGTAGGAGGTTAGTGTTCTCCTGTGGCTCAATGTTATTTCCACGCACAATTAAGTTGTAAGTTATTTTTTGAGGCCGAGTAAATGATGCCCGTGATGTCAATAACTTGGCTTACTGTCAGCTTTGTTGAAAAGGTGTTGAATGGGTACTCTCCTCCAATTCATGCAGTATGTTAAATACTGTTGTAGGTCACTTATGCAAATGGGTGAACTGCTAGTGTTTTATCACATATCATATATTTTACTCTAAATTATTTTCGTGGAACAGAAAACTTTATTACTTTCTGGTTGGGGTGCAAACCGAGTGGTACTATTTGCGTAATCCCCCACCAATCAATGTGCGTTGCAGATAATTTGCAGCTGCCCCTTCGTTCTTGATGCTTATTAATTATATGTAATTAATAGTAGATGAGCGCTAAAAGTACCGTTTAATATAATTGCAGGAAATCGGCCCAGAAATGTTCTTGACATATGACCAAGAGAAGTCTATGGAGTCATTTTACCCAAAAGAATAGGTGAGTTGACATGACAGTAACC
>NW_026267277.1:333077-337863 GCF_000697945.3 Frankliniella occidentalis | reverse complement strand
ATGTCAAGAACATTTCTGGGCCGAGTTCCTGCAATCATATTAAACGGTACTTTTAGCGCTCATCAACTTTTAATTACATATAATTAACTGATACAATACACTTTTAAATGCCTCTCCCCCCATGTGTCTCTAAATGACTATGGCCTTTAAATAAGTAATTTTGGTACTGGATTAAACATTAAGTACGAAGGGGCAGCAGCAAATTATCTGCAACGCACATTGATTGATTGTTTGGGGGATTGCGCAAATAGTACCACTCGGTTTGCACCCCAATTAGGAAGTAATAAAGTTTTCTGTTCCACGAGAATAAAATAGAGTAAAATATATGATATGTGATAAAACACTGGCAGGTTCACCCATTTGCATAAGGACCTACAACAGTATTTAACATACTGCATGGATTGGAGGAGTCTACCCATTCAACACCTTTTCAACAAAGCTGACAGTGAGCCAAGTTATTTACATCACGGGCATCATTTACTCGGCCTCAAAAACTAACTTAGAACTTAATTGTGCGTGTAAAAATTGGGCCACAGGAGCATAACCTCCTACAACAATAACCGGAATGGAACAATTCAATATTCCGGACCGGAAACAAGTAAGCACTATACCTTGCGATTAATAACGAAAAGCGGCGATGTCCACTCTAAAATTCTAGTTAAAATCCTATGATCAATAATTATATGAGTAGGTATTATCGGTTTAGAGGGGTTGAGCTGTGGCCGACTAAGAAGAAGGAAGGAAGAAGTTGTTACAAGCAAGATGGCCGCCGTGCCCCGGCGGCCCCGGCTCCTCCCCGCACCACCCCCCTGGCCCCCGGGGGTGAGGAGGAGGAGAGGGGCAGGGGACGCGGCACGACAAACCCCAGTAGAACACCATCGCCTTTTTGGCGCTTTTATCGCGCTTTTGATTCTTTTTGTTTTTCTAAAAGCGCGGTATAAGCGCCAAAAAAGGCGATGGTGTTCCACTGGGGAAGGAGGAGAGCGATAATTACGACATACTCACCGACATATCGTGGGCTCGGGATGTGATTCTTTACCAGGGTAGGCCTCGGGGTAGGCAATCCCGCCTCGCTTGTCCAGGTTGTGATCCTTTGGGGGTGCTTCCCGTCCCGCGCATCGTTGTGTGGCTCCAGGCGGCAACGCCAGGGAAGTGCCAAGAGTGACAATAGTGAAATGATTATTATAATGATAACCTATTATGGGCGATTTGCTATTAATAACAAGGTAGACGCACGTTAAAACCGTGTGAAGCTGAGCTAAATGTGCGTCTACCTTGGCCTGCGGCGCGCTTAATTTGAAATGTTTTCGCGATTTTGGTTGGCTTGCCTGTCCACCTCACATCCCACGTCTTACGCCAGGCGCCTCACTTCACGCCGTCTTCCGGGCGGTCTCCCCTTGCGCTTCCTGACAGAGCTGAGCATTTAAAGTTAAAGTTTAATTTTAAGTTCAAGTTAAGCTCAGCAATAATTATATTTGGCGACTTTTAAGAAATATGCACCAGCCCGTGTGTATACACGACGTTTGGAGCCGAATCGTATTTGTGTGGGAGTGTCATCGGCGTGCTCGGGAGGTCCCCAATGACGTCCCCGGGAACCCGGACGACATCGGCACTACCAGCCTGAACACGACATTTCAGTCGTCCTGGTCGTTCCGAGGTGACGGTCGGTCGGTCGGTCGGTCGGCCAAACCGTATCTTATTTTGACAGCCCCTGGCCCCATTTGTGACCACATTTTTGTGTCCATTAACAGGGACGTATCTACCACCACTTGTCGCTGCGACACGAGTTGTCGCTTGGACGCCTGCGAGGTAGCCCACGGCTTCTCTCTAATGCGTCTGTAGTGGCGGGGACTTTGGCTGAAAACGCCTGGAGGCTAGGCAATGCTTTCCTGAATCGGGCCCCGCGGTGGCCCCGGGTCCCTCCGAGCGCTTTGGACAAGGCGAGAGCTTCGGAGAGGCATTGATGTCTTTCGTTCCCGCTTTAGTTCTTAGCGCAGTTTACTTCTGGTTGATATTCTAGAATTGGGGAATAGGAACGTTTTAGGGGAAGGAGTCCCGACAGAGCAACCCCTGCTACGAGAATCGTTTGTACGTACAGACCAGACCAAAGCCTTTGTTTCCCTGCCGTGCCTCGCAGCTGAGCGCCTGACGCCCTCCCCCCCCCTTCCTTTTCCCTTTAGGGTGGTCGGAAGGTAGCTGCAAGAGACCGCTCCAGAACCCCTTCCCTAGGATTATCGGGATTGTAGGTTCGAAAATGAAGCTGCCTGAGCTGTGACCATATGTCAGTGCATTTGCGAAAGCCCCAAAACATGGAGTCAAGGTCGTTGTCGAGGTCGCTGTGGTGTGAGGTGAGCACAACGCCTATGCCACTTCAGCATCAGTGACTACAACTATCGGCGCGTAGGAGACGAGCTTTCGTTGTTCTCTCCATTACGTTCACCGATTGCGGTCGGGTTCCTTTAATTGTGTTCAAACTGGACTCAGGGCCGTCCTCGCCCCGGCTCTGAGAGATTGTGCCATCATTAATTCACGTAGTAACGCTTCTGGCGCGCGCCATTGGCGTTCCCTGGCAACCGGGCCCAAACAAACCCCTGCCTGCCCCGGCGGGCCGGGCGGGCCCCGTCCTCTTCACACTCGCCACGCTCACATGGGGCGGCCTGCGGCCTGGCCATCCCTCGCGACCAATACCGCGCATTAAAGGGCGAACAGCGTCCCGTTCCACTAACATGTCGCTGCCACCAATCTGAAAAGGATCTTCGCAAATCCATACAACAAAATTTTGTAATTTCGACCTACAAAATATCGTTGTTGTAAATCTAGGCTCGTCAATAAATTCCAAGTCGACACGCAGTACTTGAAGTTTCGCCATTTCAAATTGTAATTTTACAACACGCATTATGGAAAATTTTCCTGCAAGCCCTTACAAGTGTTAGGCGATGAGTTCACCATGCCCCCCCCCCTAATCCTTGCTTCCGGTCTCCGAACGTAAAAATCATGAAAGTCATTTCGGTAACACGAAAAACAACCTTGTTGCAACACCGACGTCCGTACCCGAACCACACACATCGCGTCACTGACTCTCCAAAAAGATATCACAATTTTTATTTTAAACATGATTTTTCAGTCGCAAGTGTTGTAAGTGCGTTTCAGCAGAGAGAGAGGCCGGCCCGTGGAGAGGGACGCCACCGTTCGATGTTAATAGCAGCTTTCCAACAGCGGCCCCTTTGTCCGTTCTGGTCCTATTCAGCGGCGCCTGCCGCCCATTTCCTTCCAGACGCCTCCCTGGACGGGGCAGCCCAGCTGGCCCCCGCCCCGTCCCGGCGGGCTGGGGCGGCTTTGGCACGGGGCGCTCGCTCAGTTCGGCGGGGGGTCGTACACCGACCAGACGTATGTGATGCGCACACACACCGCCATTGCGACACAGCAGTAGGGAAATGGCGGTGAGTCATTTTGTCGAGGGCGGTCTGGATGCAGAGAGGCACTCGGCCTCACTAAGGGATCATCCAGATAGTACGTCCTTCATTTCCCGTTGCGAAACTGATAAGTTGAGCCATTGCAAGCTCTCATAGCGCCTGATAGGTAGGCAACGGGTTTGCATGCAGTGCAGGCGTGTACTGCGGGATGGCCTACCCTGAGCCTCACAGGCGACGAGCTCTCTCGCAATTTACTGAATGAATCTGGGAAAAACGGACGTACTTTCGGGACGACTCCCAATTAAAAGGGGGAGAGGGCTTTTTATCTGAGCAGCATAATCAGTTTCTTCAAATTTCGATTCAGTGGGAGAAAAGGAGTAGATGTGTGGGCTGGAGGGTTCTTAGAAAGTTACAAAGTGTGCTCCCCTCAAGTGTACTTAGACAGGCCTATCCGTCTGATTCACGGTCCAGAAGTTGGAGCTGCTGCCCTTGTGGCTGTCTATCGTCCTGTCCCTGCCAATCCTCAGCGCGGCCCAGACCACAAGAGGAATCAATGTCTGTGAGTATGAGCTAATGCGCCTCATTTAATACTTCAAGGCACCTGGAGCTATCGGTTTGCACGTGGCACATACCGTTGGTGAAAGTTCTCGTAATAAATCTTGTGTCCCACGCGGCCACAATGTGGACATGCTTTGCCGGAAAACGCTACCCCTTGAAATTGCTCTGAGACTGAAAGGGTTAGATTGAAAAACTGTGTAACTTGCGTGTCCAACCATAAATATTATTAGCTATGCTATGACAACTGCTTGGCTCATGGAGCACCATAAAGTATGGTGGAGCCAACAATCACTATGTGAAGAAAAATACTTTGGGTTCTCACAATCATGTGGGTGGGTGGTGATCAAATATTTTTTTCTAGTGCTCCCTGAGCCAACCATTTTCTCCGCACTTCGCGAATCACTTTATTTTATGGGTGTTTAACACTCCGTTGTCGGGGTGGGTCCCAGGTGAGCGGGTGGGCGGGTCGCAGTGTAGTGTCGCCACCTGATGATCACACCTAATCCCGGGTTGATCGTGTTTCCAATCGCGGCGCCCGATCCTATCGGCGGCACGAGACAGTATTTTAGTAATGAGGGATGAGCGGCCTGCGCGGAGCACGCGATGTTTTGCATCTGCGTTGCCCCCCGCCTCTCCCCCCACCACGCCCCACACCCCGCCCCACCTCACACCTCACCCCGATCCTTGTTTCATTTAGCATACGGTATAGTGAAACCGAATAAACGTGTGATTATCTGTAATTCGCAGACAGTTATCTTTGTGGAATTTGTCGGTTCTATCTCTTTACCATCCGCAAATGAGAAATCACTGTTAGA
>NW_026267277.1:331990-333027 GCF_000697945.3 Frankliniella occidentalis | reverse complement strand
AATCTTGGCAATTTGGAAAATTGCTGGTATTGGTTTGGATTGGTAGGGCAGACTCCCTTTTCACATGCTCTGTCTAAATATCATGGTGCCAACCCACTACAGCAGAGTTCTTAGCCAGTGGGCCTAAGGTAGCCTACCCACCCTTAGTTAAAGAGACCAGCTCTTATAAAACTCAAGTTTTTGTGGACAGGGGTGGTTTTTGACAGAAACAAAGGTAGTTTTGTGGTGCCTGGTTTACCCCTGTCGATTCGAATACTCCTCCATCGAAATCCGGACCCATCAATTTATAGCCTTTGTAAATTTTGCCAAAAATGAAAAAAAAAATGAAAATATCTCGAAATGGTTGGGATTGGTTCGACAGCACCCCATTTCAATCTCTCCGTCGAAATTTCCCGCCGCCGGTCCATTTCAAGTGAGTTACGCCTGTTTTTCCTGGACTGGTTCTCCTGCGAGGTAGGCAGCCCATCGTACGCTGCCGGCCAGATTCAAAAGACCTCCTCTTAAAACTCAAGTTTCTGTGGACAGGGGTGGTTTCTGGCTAAAACAAAAGTATTTTTGTGGTTCCTTGGTTCACCCTGTCGGTTCGACTACTTTTCCGTCGAAATCCGGACCCATCAATTTTCGCTAAAAATAGGAAGGCTATAGCCTTTGTAAATTTTGCCAAAAATGAGAAATTTGAAATCGCTGGAAATAGTTGGGATTGGTCAGACTGAATCCTTTTCCAATCTCTGCGTCGAAGTTTCAGGCCGCCGGGCCATTTTAAGTGAGATACGCCTGTTTTTGGACCGGTTTGCCTGCGAGGTAGGCAGCCCATCGTACGCTGACCGCCAGATTCAAAAGGCCACCCTTAAAACTTAAGTTTCTCTGGACAGGGGTGGTTTCTGACGGAACCAAAAGTAGTTTTGTGGTCCCCTGGTTCTCCCCTGTCGATTCGACTACTTTTCCGTCGAAATCCGGACCCATCAATTTTCGCTAAAAACACAAAGGCTATAGCCTTTGTATATTTTCCCAAAAATGAAAAAATTAAAAATCGCTGG